>NW_010254067.1:0-7226 GCF_000690775.1 Eurypyga helias
GTCCTATTAAACTGTCTTTACCTCAGCTCACAAGTTTTACCTTTTTCCTGATACTCCCGCCCATGTCACTGTGAGGGAGAGAGAATGAACGGCTATGTGGTGTTTAGCTGCCTGGCAGGTGAAACCACAACACACTGCTAGAGCCCAGTGCTGCTGCCAGTGACTCGAATCAGGCCACACGTTTGAACAGCGGTTCTTAGACATTTATTGTTTAAAAAAAAAAAAGAGGCGGTCCAATACTTCTTGAAGAGATTTTTTTTTTTTTTTTTAATCTTGTTTCCTGAAGTTCCTATAAAATGTGCTCTTTTGGCAGTGTAGCAGTCTTGGCAAAGATAATAAAGGGAGTTGGTAATACCAGGGGGTTGTCTGTTTCTACAGCTGCTTTTATTTTGAAGGTAGGGTATTTTGCGTACTTGCTTTCTACATTATAGATCTAAATGTGATTTCTTTGTGTTTCAGGAACACTCCTCATCCATTAATCACTGTCCTTGAAAACAGACCTGATTGCTGGCCGGTTCTACTGCAGCAGATAACAGTATTTTTCCATCAGTGTCCAGAGAGGTAAATGGATGAATGATTTTAAAATGCCAGCTGTAGATAAGAGAATTATATCAGTGTAACTTTTTTCTTTAACTACAGTGAGCAGTAAGAATTCTGTCTTTTGAAATAAAAACTATAAAACTGAATTACGACATTTAAAGGTTAGAAATAGAATATTAATAAACCACTAAATATTCCATCAAAAATTAATTTTGTTTTTTTTTTCTTACCTCTTATATTCATGTAACTTTTATGGATGTGGAAAAACTGGAATTTGGAGTTTTTCTAAACAAACAATTTGATTTGCGTTGCCTAGATTTTGACTGCTTAGTCAAAAAAAAGATGACTAGTATGTAGGTATAACTGATTTATACTAAATAGTGACATGGTAAAGTGAAAGCACAGGTGATTGTATCTCACAGTGGAGGATGAGGTCTTTAAAAATTATGTATGCTTCTTGATTTAAAAAAAAGAAGAAGAAAAAATTAGTGGTACAGCCTTATTATAAATCATCTTTAACAGTGAACAAATATCCAAGCTACCAACCGTTTCAACATTTCTTCGTGCTTACCTCCAAGGAACTTGTCCAGTAAAGCTTCAGTGTAAAATACCAAATGCTGTAGCAGTCTCAAGCCAAATGTTTTCAGTGATTTTACACTTATAAGTATGCTTTTCAGATTAAAAAGATCTTCTCCTTTCTGGAAGACTCATACAAATTCAATGGAGTAGTAGTACAGTGAAATTAACTTCTGTGTTCTGTTGGTCTGAGTAAACAAATACACTATTGATCTCTGAAATTTCTCGTGGGCCTGGACTACATGATCAACACTAAGACTTTCAAGTGAAAGTGTACTTTGTTAATTTAATTGAACAGAGTGTTTAAAAAATATTCTTCCACTCAGCTGCTAAACCTGGGACTTGTGGAGAGTCCTGTTGGATGTCTCAATGCCTGAACAAACTGGATTTTTTGCTGGTGGCTTCTTTTGTGTTAAGACAGGAGTTGTTCTTGCTGAAAAGGAAAATATCTTAAACTTCTTTTGCTGCTTTTTCTGCAAAGGTTTCTGTGGAATAAAGTTCTAGACGGAGAATATATAATCATTGAGATTGGAGATCGAGTCTAAGCATTAATTTAACACGACCAATTCCACCACTAAACCACATCCCTGAATATGATGTCAACAGGCCCCACATGTATTGATGTAGATCTATTACTGAGTTTTTTGCAAAGCTCTGCATCAGGGCCAAGTCTTGTTTAAAACTGACTTCTGATTTTGATTTGCTCTATATTTGTAAGTACTGATCATTTATTTTATTCGATTGTTTTAATAATGTCAGGAACAGCTGGTATTACTAACACAATTGAGCCAAAAGATTTTTTCTGTATTATTTTTTTTTTACTGGGAAGCCATCTTGGTTAAAGTAGTTCCTGTTTCATGTAGTTGAACAGTTTCATGTAATTGTTCAAGGCTGTTGACAAAAACTGACAAGGGATGGATGGCTCTCCTAAACATAAACTAGGTTTTATGTGTTTTAAAAAGGTATTTCTGAATAGTTGTTGAAGTGCAACTTCAGCGTGTCACACTAGTCTCTCATGACATTCAGCAAGGAAAGTCACTTGAATTGATGAGGGGAAAAGAGTATCGTAGTCTGCATAAGTACGTATTGAGTAGTATTCATGCTTGAATATTGAGGCTTCTCATAGTTGCACTTCTTTGTGTCATTGCTATATAAGGTCTCGTGACAGTACTTCATGCTAATATGTTGAAGGTTTTTTGGTGAGATTTGGTAACGCCTTTCGTAACACCTTTCTGTTAATTGCATCCTGCAAATTATTGCTGGGAATGTCACATTGCTTGGCTTTTCTTTGTTGTTTGCAGAGTTTTCAGTAGAATTATTTCTTGAACTGCAGGGCACAGAGTTCCTGTGTTGGCATAATGACTCCATTTCTAAGATACCTGTATTGCGAACCTTCTCAGTCACGGGAATATGCTGAACTGCGAATGGGTTTACTTAAGGTTTTACTGCAGCCTCATGCTGCGGTGCACAGAGAAACACCCTCTCTGCTGGAATGCCAGATTCTTCAACTTCTGTTTGATTTGATTCCACACCTTCAGGTACAGTTGTTGCCTGACTCCACCTTTTACAAATAAATGCTAGCAAAGCAAGGATTATGTCATTGTTATTGCCATTTAAGTGTGCAAATACAGTATTCTCTTCCATTTCCTGTAGACCTGATTTCTTAGTAGTACAGAAATATAACAAACTGGCTCTTTCTGGTAGAAGGTAAACATTTTTAATTGTTCAAACCTGCTACACCTGCTAAGGTGTAAATTGAAACATGTTTACTGTAACTATTTGCCACTAATTGCCTCAATAAACATACAGTAAACTTGTAGAGATACCCACAAGAGGGAGAATATTGTTAAATGGTATTATATTTGTCAAAAACATGCAGCTTTTCACCTTAACGTGGGTAATACTAAAATGAAGCGCAAACTGCACGAGAAGTTCTTGATACTCCTTGCTCACTCTTTTTAGCAGAGGGATTAGTGGATCTAAACACAAAACTTAATCCCACTGGAGTATGCCAAAGTTTTTGCATATGTTTTTAAGCTGCACAATGATACTTGCTAGGAGGTGGGGATATAATCTTTCTGCCCCCTTTAGTTAGGGGTCTAGGATGCTGGTTAAGGTTAATAGCTTTGCTTTTCCTCATGGTTTATTGTGTCATTGGTTAAGCTTTTTTGTACCTATGCACCTTTTCCTTCCTCTTTAACATTAGAGGAACATCTTCCATTTCAGGTATATTCAGTGAAGCTTGAGGTGCAGTGGTGGCATTGCCATAGGGAGAAGGTTTGATAATATCAATAATGTAAAGCTAAATGGGCTTGATATGAGAATGTTCGTTAGCATGTTCCTCCTGAGGAATTTTACTAGTAAAGCCTACTTTCTACTGGTGGCTACTTTTCAGTCTTTTGGACTAATAACTTCTATAATACACACTTATCTTGGCTCAGGTCTACTCTCTGTGATGACAGCTACATGCCAACTTTTTCTAGTCACAGGGACATTTCTGATTAGTCTTCATTCTCTCTGAACTGTCATGTAACACTGTGTCCTGAGTGTATGACGAAGCATCTGACTTGGTTATGTTTATCCATAAAAATGTCACTGAGGAAGACTTACAAAATTAGTTATAGACCTTTTCCTCCATGCCTGTTGGCACTTTTTTAACTAGAAATCTGGTGCATTTTTTTAAACTCAGATTAATACTTGAACATGCTTTGTCTTGCCTGAGATACAACTTCCATAATGGAAAGAGAAAATAATTCCTTCAAAAAGCCAGTTTGATGGGACTGTTTTCTGTCGTTCCTTCTTCTTTCTCTGAACCTCAGAGAACCTCTTATCCTTCCTTTAAGATCAGCCTTATTTAATCCTCTGTGTTGTGTAAGTGCCAAAATGCTTCCTAGTCATTTTGTCTGGCAATATCAACCAGGCTGTGAGAAGTACAGCTCATCACCATTTTTCTGCTGAAAAATTCAGTGGACATGAGGCTTCTGATTAGAGCAGATTATTCATACAGTTTGTTCCAAGGGACTAAAAGTCACAATATTATCCTTCATGCTGGCTCCAGAGTTTGTATCAGAACACCTGGGTTTGTCAGAATCTAGAATTTTCGGGGGCGGGAATATTCTCATCTGACACACTAGGATTTTGAGGCAACCTGCTTCTTGAAACCTGTTTACTTGGCTTCCAGGCATAGAGGTACTGCTTTTGTGTGTTGTACTTCCCAGTTTCATTTGTGTAGTAGGTAGATTACGTGGTGCTCTAGAAGCAGATAACACCACTGCCTTTCTCTTTTGAGACATATGGTAAAAACTCGGTTATATCAGAGGAAGTATCCTAGAGCAGGATATTTCTGTTACAGGAATATTTATCTGCTACTTGGAATCCCCACACAGTTTTATTTATGTTGCTGAGAGAACCTAGAGATCTGAATAAATTTGCTATTGCTTTTGAGGAAAAAGTGATTTTTCTCATCAGCTATCAAGAAATCTTTTTATTATTTCTATGTTTCTTTTTTACTTCAGAACATTAAATAGAAGTCCATCTATTGATTTGGGTTTTTTTTTTTTCAGTGAACTTAGGTAAAAGATTCCTGGGTTTAGTTTATAAATGCGTTTCTTCGAAGTCTTAGTGATATTTAGAGTGGAAATATTGCTGAGCTAATAGAACTAATTTTAAACTTGGGGAATTTTGCATAGATAGAGAAGGGGAACTAAACCAGAATGTGTTTTTGTTTGTTTTTTTTTTTCAATATCACGCTACAGCTTAAAGATTTACAGCAAGTTACAGAAGCCTTGTTTTTTCTGCAAGAGCTATTCCTCAGAATGCTGCGCTATCCTGTGTTTTGGAAAGTTCAGTTATCCCAGTTTTGTCTGCATCTGTTATGCTTCTGTGAAGTGTGTTTAAATGTAACGGGAGAATGCTCGCCTTTGATCTTCTTAATGGAGGACAACTTTGAACTCTTAAAAGAGGTAAGGGTTCATGGGGAGTAAAATAAAATAGTTGTACTAAAGAATGTCATGTTTAAGACAGTATTTAGAGAAATTGATACATGGTGTTCATCTGCAAGTGAGTATTGTTGATTCAGAAGCTTCTAATTTTTTCTTCTTGGTTGAAGACATTCAGAAGCCAAAACCTTAGCTAGTTCTGCATGCATCAGTTAACCTTTTAGTATGGAGTTAATTTAAACTGAAGTGGTTTGGAAAAAGTAACAAATTAAAATGTTGTACTTACTTACTCAGTTAAAATCCTGTTTTTACACTGTTTGTATTCCTCATTATATGTGCTGTGTCGCTGTGTGTGCATGCACTGTGATTCATGAAGAAACTCCTTACAAAGTTTTGGTTGTTGCCCATTTGTACTGTTTAATGCCACTGAAAAACTAAGACGACTATAACCTCTTTCTTCCCTTGTAGGTGTTTCCAGTGGAACAGTGTGCAGTTGGGCTGGCGCTTCTATTGCTGCAAACACCTGAAAGTCAGCAAAAGTCTCTCTTGAGTCTAGGTAAAGTTCTTTTTGTCAATCATGCTCTTAAGACTGTCTTTGCTTCTTTGTTTTTATGAAAATAAGTACTGCGTTGTCCTGAAGTTGGATTGGATGGTGAAATGTTTTCTTAATAAGCAGGATTTTTCCTGAATTTAAAAAATAACACTTGAGCTAATAGCAATAAAGATAAATTTTCTACTACACTGACTTTTTCCATGAATATTACTTTATGGTGTTGGATTACTCCATGGAAAGTCTACTGTATTCTACTGTATTACTCCTTGCTATTTTTGAGCTTATCTGTTTCATTTTGGAGTCAACAACAAGATATTCCCAGCTGAGATTCACACATCCTGAGTAGTTTCTTTTGACAGATCTTAAGTGAGCAAGCCTGACAGTCATGGCAATGTTGGGCTGAGCTTTTGACTTAGCAGTTTTGATTACTGGAGCCATTCCAGTAAATGTGAATGACTGTGCTACATTCCATTATTGTATTTCTTGCTGCATCAGGTGCTTAGCTATGAACAAGGGAAATGTGTTGGTCTCTAAACAGAATTGGAGTTTTACTAAAAATCTTGTGCTCTTTAACTCCAGTATGCACATACTGTATTTCTGGGGACGCTAACTTGGCTTCACCAGAGTTTGTGTCATGCCTAATATAAATTATGTTAATTCTTATTTCCCTATGTGATCTTTGTCTTTACCCACCTTGTCTTCAATAGCCTGCAAGCTCCTTTCCTGCTCAGAAACGCAGAACATCTCAAGCACAGCCCTTACTTTGGTGATGCCTGTGCTACAGATCTTATCTTCTACAACAGTTGGGGACTGCCTACCAGAGGATGATTCTGGAACTACTAGGCATCAGCTGGCTCTAAATCTTTTGGGAATATTACAGGAGGAAGGTGTGAAGGATAAAAAGGAGTTGGTAAAGTTACAGGTTTTTTTCTTTCTTTTGAGGCAGGAGGGGGTGCATTTGATAATTTGGCTGCATTATGCTGAGCTGGTTGGGAAAGGCTCTACCTGTGTGAGCTTCTCTGTGTAATACATTGTATGGAAACACTCAAAAATATGTATACTCCATAAAACTAGAATACTGGTAAAGTGGAAGTGTGTTTGTATGCTAGGTACTGTTTTACTTGAGATGGGATTCACCTGCATTATTAAGCAAGTAACAGGACTTAGTAGAAAACAAGGTTATGTACAGTTCCTTTGTCTCTTTCGGACTTGTTTATTGTACTCATATATATCATTTTCCCTGCCATCGTATGTGACTGTTACTACATTCGTTCTCCTTTGGCTTAAGAGAGTTATGGAGCATGTAAGTGTCACTTGCAAATTTCAGCTTACTATTCTGCACCTTTTGATCTGTGCTGTTGAGGTTTTATTTATTTACTTATTTATATCCCACTTAGGTGCTCCACCCCTTTGAATAAGTGACAGCAATTCTCTTTGATCAAGTTGTGCTTAGCCCTGTGGAAGCTAAGCTCCCTTTCTGCTTCACACCTGTTATGTGGTTTAGGGAGGGTGGTGATGTGATGAATTAAAGAGTGAAAAAGATGCCAATTCTGAGTTCTACCACTTGTCCTGGAATCCCAAATACATCTTCCATTTTCACAAATCTGAAAAGGCAAGCC
>NW_010254068.1:0-4606 GCF_000690775.1 Eurypyga helias
CTTCCAACCCCAACCACTCTGGGATTCTCTATCCCAGAAAGGTGGCAGATTTTTATGCTTATGCTGGCCTTCGATGCTTTGACAAATGCCATTTCATGACGTGGGATGGTCTATTAAAACACAGGGGAAAAAAAATCACGCACATCAGTGAGTGCCATTTAAAGACAGACATAAACCTACAGAAAGCATGCCATGAAAACCCAGGAGTTCTGGCAAAGTCCAAGTGCAGACCTGCTGTGCCTGGGAGCAGATGGTTCTCCCTGTGAGCAGAAGCGCAGCTCCGAGCGCGCGAGCGGAAGGTGAGACAGCTACGCGACCAGAGCCCCTCCTGCCCCGGGGTTCTGGAGAGGCAGCAGCTCTATCCCGTGGATACGCACACATAAGATGCCTCAGCGTATTTCAGTGCTGCTGTCAGATTCACAGGGTGAGCTCCACACTCCAATTAAAGGGACTGGGAGGTCAGTAAAAGCAGCAGAACACAGAGATGAAGCTGGGGATAAAGACCTCATTGTGTGAGGATGCCACCACGTAGCAGGGAAGGAAGCCCTGAGTTATTACAGATAATTATACTGCAAGAGCATACAATGCTTGTGCTCAGAAAGGCAGGGTGTGACCGCAGTCCAAGCACTTGCCCGCAGCCACGCAGTAAAGACAGAGGAGCTGCGGAGACTCCCCTGCCAGCCCAGTCAAGCGACTGGTGTGGGTTTATGACACATCCTGGTAAGGATATAAAAGAATCTCCTTTGCTACAACCAAGCTATAATATCTACAGAGGTCTTGGAACATATTCTCCATCTAAAAAATATTTCAGTCCCCCACCGCGAAGAGTAAGATGCCCGGTTAAACCTGGGAACAGTTATTCCCAGCTGCTCCACACGATGTAGGGATTAGCTGCCACCGAGGGAATGAACAGCAGGAACAGCCATTCACACACACCCAACCTGAAACCACCCGAAGAAACCCCGAGTTCCACACGTGTAGGTCCAGTCTCGGTTCCTACGGTCACCCCAGGCTGCTCACAGCCCACAAGGGAAAGCCGAAACCCCTCACAAACAATTCAGCCAGAAGGCACCTCTACGTTAGGCAGGAGACACCCGCAGGTTTGTCTCCGGCAGCATCCTGCTGCCCCCACCTCTCACAGGTTTCGCTAAACGCGATGCTGAGACCTACTTTAACCACGAGCAAACCCGCGTGCGGAACCCCAGCCGGGGTACAGCCCACGGCTCGAGGCTGCCCTTCCCCAGGCAGGGAACACTGGGAGGCTCTTCGGAGAGACCCGCTTCCAGGGCAGCCGCCACGCCGCACGCCCGCTGCCGTGCCCTTGGGAAGGGCCTGCCTTGGCTTTACTTGCCCGGCGATCGCCACCAGCTGAGCAGGAGGGAGAAAAGGCAAAGGGGCCGCTGCTGGCTCTTGGCCAGGGACACCCAGAGTGCCAAGGGACAGGAAGAGCATCCTGAGAACAACACAACTTACCCAGTCCCACCAGCAGCATAAACACTGGGCTTTACTCCCACCTTCCACAACAGGGCTGGGAACACTCCACACTGAAGACATCCAGGGATTTCTCTGGGAAGCAAGGGCAGGGAACCTCAGCGTCCCACCACTGCTCCTGCATCCACCTGGCTCTTATCACACCCGTTAAGGGAGCTGCATCCCCCAGCGTCAGCAACAGCTTCTCTAGGGAGCATCCTGTTAATGAGGGCACACCCAGACCTCCTGTGCTAAACGAGCTGCAGCCAGCCCGGCCTCCTTCCCCCCAACCCAGCGACGCGGGGTACGACCTGAGCGAAAGCAGCATCCATAGGACTTCAATGCTACTGACTGACGCTACTGCGTGGGGAGCCCCAGCACCACAGCACGGGGCTGCCCGGCCCCAAGGTGCAATTTAACCCTTGATTCAAGCTGCAAATTGTTTCTGGAGACCCAGTCTCGTTCTCCACCTGCAGCCATATATTCCTGCTTCTTCCCTGACGTTGGTTCTTGACATGCATATGGCCTGGCTTGGACTGGATCAGAGAACTGATGTGGGTGAAGCCTAGCCCCGTGCTGGAAATTCAGACTGTGAACAAGCGCCTGGTCTTCAGCCCCATCAGCCCCTTGGCCTCTGCACGGACCAACGAGTCTTGCCGCTGGAGCCATGCCTGCTCCTGGCGTGGTGACGGCCAGCCGGACGCCAGCCAGTGCCAAGAGGGAAGGGGCAGAAATGAAGCCGCTCGCCAACGGCCAAGGGAGAAGGCTCTATCAGCCCCTGCGGTGCTGTTCTAGTCCCCCTTCCCACCTTCCCCAGCATCTCCCTTACCAGTGTCCCCCTCGCAGAGGTGAGCTGTGCTGAGTAAGCAGGGGCATCGGCGCGGGGGAGCGGCAGGTGAGGCCGAGCAGGAACGGGGGGACACGCTGCCCGTCTCGGGGTGCAGCTGATCCCGGTGCTGGTGACAGAAGGAGACGCAGGATAGAAGACACCTTAAAAGACAGACACAGAAAAGTGAATATGAAATCTAAGGGCCGCTACAGCCCCTGACTTCTGGCTGGCTTCACAAGGGTCTGCGTGCTCTTCCCACTGAGGTACAGTCAACCGACCAGAATGATTTCTAAGTTATTTCCGTTTTTTCTTGGTCTAATTTATTTGTAACTTTTTCCCTAATCACTATGAGCAAGACCAGATCTAGGCTCTCAGAATCTTAACATCTGCACTGCTAGGATCCATCACAGCACTGTCCCAGATACCTGGGATTACGACAGGAGATGCATTATCTCTCAGAACAATACGGGAGTGTTCCCAGAGTAACAGGGCACAGCCTGGTACCATCCCATTAAATATTAACACAAGTGATAACGGACCTACCAGAGGTGAGTCAACTCTGCCCACAGTTTTAACCGGTTACAAAAAAAGCAGCTGATCAAATCAGACCCAAGCACCAGAGTCACTGCTCAGACACGCTGCATTCCAGTGGGGAGAGGAGAGGCCCATGTGAGAGGGATCAGCAGTGTATTTTGCTGTTTGGGAAAACCAGAAGGTTTTCTGGCCAACCTTGGGCTTGGAGGCTGATGCACAGCCCAGTCTTCATATGCCCGCGGGGTTACTTCCATGCCTCCAGAAACCAAAGCCCTAAACCCATCCATGACCGATCTCTGAAACAAGCAGGGTCCTGGGAAACCTCCCTGCGCCTTCCAATTGCGTGGAAGCCAGCTTCACTTGGGAGCAGAAGCAGGAGCAAGAGGGCTTTTATAGCACCGATTACCAGTTACCCAGCTCCAGTCACAGCAGTAAACACGGTAAAATGTCACAGCAGCAAGAAAGAAAAAGCCGCGGTGCCCTGGGCTTCCTCCCGCCGAGCTCCCGCCTGTGCTTTCAGCACGGATGAACTGGCACTGTCGATGGGCTCTCGCTCCCAACCACCTCCTTATTCTCGCTGACATTTGGTTCTCAGCAACCTGCATCGTTACATGCCCCACACAAGGTTAAGTGCCCATATTTATCTGCTCGTGACAGGGAAGTTTGTTGTAGCTGCCCACCCGTTCCTCCACGGAGCGGCCTGTCTTCCGCAGTCTTACATGTACTGAGATGAAGTCACCCAGGAAGCAGAGAGTTGCCATGGAAATAAAACCACTTTAGCAGAGGCTGCTGCAAAACCTCCACTGATTAACCTGATTTAATGGTAAAACCATTCCGCCCTTCATTAGAAGTGGTTGGCATCATGTCAACGACCCAACAGCCGCTCTCCACTCCTATCGCCCCGGCTCAGCGCGAAACGTCTCGGCACGCGGCCGCACCCCCACCCTTCCCACCGTAGGGTACCGCTCAAACCGAGGGGCTGAGAAGGAATTCACGATTTGTGCCAGCGCTGAGCACACAAGAAGGGACTGTCCATACAAGTGGACAGAACTTGGTCCTGGAAAAAAGCAGTAAAGATTTGTCCTTCTGTTTTGCAACAAGAGGATCCGGCTTAGGCCCTTGTTTAAAACTCCTCTCCGTTCCTGAAGTCTGGACTGTCAAATCCTTTCAGACAAACCTATCGTGCATGTTTTCGGTCGATGTGTTGGCCAAATGAGCTGGGCCATGTCGAATCTTGGGAAATAAACTTCCGAGTATAGTGAACGACAGCTCTGTGAAAGAGTCATCATACTCCAGCTCCGCTCCTGGGTGGGACTGCACAGCACCCACCCTCCCGGCAGTAACAGCTCATCCAGCTTCAAGCTGGGACAAACTGCCTGAAAACAAGGGAAGTTGTCACCAAATAAAGGAGCAGCTAGACTATCCTTCAGTTCAGCAGTAACTCAGCAACAGAGCCCCCGACAGAGAGTGGCAACGGCACCAACGACGCTGTGAGCAGGGCCGGAGCGTTCTCGGGGCTAAGGCTCACGTGAAGTTTGCGGAGGGTGCTGTTCCCAGCAGGGCGGTTCTACCCCTGCCCGACGGGTAACGTGTCCGTAATTCCCAGCTGCAGCGGGGATGGAACACAGACCGGCTCGTACACCCTCGACCATCTGCACGTCTGTTTGCAGAGCAGCCAACCTGCTGCCGTGCTAACGCGGGCTCCACGGCTGCCCCGTGATTCGGGGGAGGGTGGGGGGAAGGTGAAACCTGCACACACACACCCCACCCCCC
>NW_010254068.1:4904-10938 GCF_000690775.1 Eurypyga helias
TTCCTCAGCCAGGTGAGCTAGTGAACTCACAGGAGGATTTTCTCCTCAGCTGCGCTGGTATCTAGCAAAGGGTAAGAGTATCTCTGGAGCCCACCTTCCTTTCAGACCACGCCTGCACGTGACGTCTGCCTCCAGGGGAGACAGAAGCAGCCTCCACCCACGCCTGCACGGACACATCGAAATACACGTTAAGCCACATTCACCTACGCGAAGAGAGATGAAATATCATCACGAGAGATGAGCAAGAGCGAAAATCCAGATCTGGTTACCAAGATTAGCAGGAAATGCATGGCAACAAAAAACTGCATCTTCTTGTGACTGTGATGGTATCCAGTGCGGTGCTGAGGAAAGGCTGGCTCACCGGCGCACGCTGCACCCGGGATAATCTGCTTTTCAGGTTACCTTCCACGCTCCGTCTGGTTCTGGTCCAGGGCCGCTGCGTCCCATTATGGAACCTTCCCATGTGCAGCTCCCCCTACCACGCACTCTGCGGGTTTATACACAGCCATGGGGCGTGGGGCTCTATCTCTGTTTATCCTTTATACCCATCCCATCAGCCGTTCGTCACCCCTCGGCCCCCGCACACTCTGCAGATCATTGCCTGTCTGTCTCAAGAAACCAGGCAAAGAATCGGTAAGGCATCACCATCACCGCTTACACCCCAGCCGGGGGGCCATCCACTCCATCGTTTATTGCAGGAAAATCTCCTTTCACCTTTCTCTGCCCAGCATGGACTCTGTATGACCGAGCAAGGGAGGAGAAGAGGAAGCACCCGATCCTTGCACGGAAAGGAGTGCCTGGAAATCGCTAGGGTTGTGGAGTCAGGGCAGGATGACACAACATCCATCGACCGGCTCCACCCAGTTACCAGCCACAGAGTCTCCTCAAAGGAGGATTTACTCCAGGACAAGTGGTTGTGGCTAATGCTTGACAATGGGCTCACTGGTCCTCCTCCCAGGTAGATGACCACCCTGGGAAATGTGGGCTAGAACGGAAGGGAGGAACCCCTTTGAGAGGGACGGAGCGTGCAAGTCACTCAGCTTTTCCCTGGAAAAAGATTTGAGTCAACCCGAGTTGTGTTTTCCAGCTCAGGCTGGATGCCACTTCCCCTTCAGCCAAATTACAGATGCTCTCTACCCACTGGGAACGCCACGGAAGCCTATTTAACGTATCTGGTGAAGCGCGGGATGTTTCAAGCTCTGCGCCTTTGCCATGGAAGCAAAAGCAGGCCACGTCAAGCCTGAGGCCACCATCCTGCTGAGCTCACGCGTGGGCTCTGCTGTCACCCACACCTCCTTATCTGCTCCTGCCTGCTTCGCCGTTGTGCAACGCTGGTCCTTCTGGGAACGACGCACTGAGTGTATGAGCAGGAGCCTTGCAAAAGGCTCTCCTGGGTGGTCATGCACACACTGCTTTACGCACGCGGGGCCAATGCTCCCCGCTCCTTCAGGGGCCCAACCAGCACTCAGAGGTGTCAAGAGACTGGGTGTCTCATTCTGCTGCAAGCCAAGACCTTTTTCACATCTGCGATGTGTATCTTTATCAGCCCGTAACGGTCTCATCATTGCACCAGCTGGTTTATCTACTATTTCAGTTACAGAACCACCTCATGATGTGTGAGAAGAATCTGGACTATGAGTATGCAACACTAACAGAATTACCTTATCAACGAGTTAATAACCAAAACCCAACCAAACCCAGGTGACTTGATTCTCTAACATGGAAGTACCCGACAGGAAGTCGCCTCCTGCAAGACCTTTGATTCAGGCGGTTGTTAAAGGCAGAATGCCAAGTGAGTGGCACTGGCACTGAACTGAGCTTAAGGGCAAGCGGTGCGCACCTACTGACACCCCGCTGGACACCCCACGCACAGAATTCACCTGGAAAACCCCACGTGCCGTAGCTGAGGGAGTGACGCGAGTGTCGTATCTGTGTAGCTGAAGGAATGAGAAAGCGTTCGCCCCTCACTGACAGATGTCATGCAGAAGAGGTCTTCCACGCCCCAGTGCAATGTCTCTGTAGAGCAGGCAGGTCATAAAACAGCAGATGCCGCCTGCAAGAGCAAACCAATTCCCACCTATATGGACAAAAATCCTCCCTGAGAGCAGTTTTGGGGTTTGGTTTTTATAAACAGCCCATCTTAAGTGGGGGTAATGAGCTGAGCAGGACTGCAATCAGACCTGCGGTATTCTGGTGTGACATGCATCCCCGTGTGGGCCTGATCTGAAACCGCTGCTCTGGTTGTAGATAAGCTCGAGTGGAAAAGAGATGGATTTTACCCCATTACTGGGTTTTTCCCTGTTTTAGAATCACAGAATGTTCAGGTTGGAAAAGCCCTTAAGCCCACCCAGTCCAACCGTTACCCCAGCACTGCCCAGCCCCCCACTGACCCATGTCCCTGGGCACCTCGTCCACACGGCTCTGAAACCCCCCCAGGATGGGGACTGCCCCCTCCCTGGGCAGCACATTCCTGACAGCCCTTTCCAGGAAGGGATTTCCCTGAGAGCCCATCTAAACCTCCCCTGGCACAACCTGAGGCCGTTCCCTCTTGTCCCATCCCATCCCTTTTGGGAGAAGAGATGGACGGCCCCTCTGCACCCCCCTTTCAGGGATCTGTAGGGAGTGACAAGGTCTCCCTGAGCCTCCTCTTCTCCAGGCTGAACCCACAAGCTCCCTCAGCAGCTGCCCACGGGAATTGTGCTCCAGCCCCTTCCCAGCTCCGTTCCCTTCCCTGGACACGCTCCAGCACCTTAAGAAGCTCTTTGCCTAAAAACATTAGGTCTGGCCCTGCAGTCCGACACTGCTGCTCATACCCTCCGGCTCCTGCACAGAAGCCCCCAGCTGACCGGCCCAGACTCCGGACCCAGCCCAGGGTGGTGCAGGGTGTCCCTGTCCCTGCTCTGCCAGCTGGGAGCTCTTACGACTGGTGGCCTGGCTTGTTGATGGACTGGATCAGGGAATTAGCCTGGATGAGCCGTGACTTGGGTTTCTTTTTGCTGTCCTTTCTAGAGGACAGCGGCTGTGAAAACCGGGTTGTTCAGCACGGCCACTCGACCTGATCCAGAGCCCTGGACTGCTCCAGGCAGCTCTGGGTGGTTCAGTGCTTCACAGGATTTCGTGACTCCACAAGGTGTAAGATGCTTCTGGGCTGCCCGTCCTTGCAGAGATCAGCTATATGGATCAAAACGAAGGCTCAATCGCATTTAAGGGACGGCTTATTTCAAATCCAAATGCAAATTTCCTGGGCTTTATCCTCTGAGCAAAGTGAAACTGTTGTCCATATCGGAATACGTGGAATTCCCATGTCCACATGGGAACAGCAATGGAATTGCATGTGTCAGTATTTGCTAGGAAAGAAGACTGGTGTGAAAATCATCCAAACACAAGTTCCACAGGACGCTATGCGAGGGCTGAATGCGAAGGAGAAGGCACGTGTCAGCTGAGGAGCTGCGGAGCGCGCTGTCAGGGGCGCGTGCCGAGGAAAACGCCGCTGGCTAAGCCAGCGAGGCTCTGCGTCAGCTCAGTCTGCCTGCCACGGGCAGCGGCATTTCAAGGGAAATTTTGCCCGAGTTCAGATGAAATGCTGGGCTCCGAGGGAACACACCACCCTCGGAGCACCCACAATGACACAACAGAAGGAGCAAGCCCGCTGAGGCTTTCCTGCTCCCGCGCCTTCACTCAGCAGCGCGAGCTGCACAGCGCTGCCTTCGCAGTAACTCGCTGCCCCTTGCAAATCCGTACCCTGCCCGAGAGCTGCAGAACAGCGAGCGACTGGGAAGCACTCGGGAACTCTTCCACGGTGCACGGCTGTTGTTAACATCGGCTTATTCGTTACGTGTTTGCACGGCAGCCTTTACGCAGCAGTTCTGCAGCCGGAAGAAGGGCCAAGTGTTGGAAAAACGAAGATCCAGACCGGAGGATGTCTACCCGTGACCTGAGCCCAGATAACGGAGTGCCTCATCCCCAGCAGTAAAACATTAACAGGGGTTATTGGTTGTCATAGTAAGATGAGGGACTGCTCTGAACGGAACTGCATTTACGGGCGTTGAGAGACTGACATCACGGCTGCGATAATGCATAAATAGCCGGCACGCCGCGTTCCCGACCGACCGCAACGGCTCCGAGGGAAGCAGCCAACAGGCTAAGCTCCGCTGCGGGCACAGCAGAATCTGGATTTTGTGAACACCTCGGGAGCTGCTTTGCCCAGGACAGTTCCGAGAACGGCTGCGCTCGCCGTGCGGAGGAAGCATGTGTGCGGGCGGCTGTGCCAAGTGCCTGGGAGCCACGCTCATCCCCCTCGCCGTGCTCTGCACCCTCGCGAACATTCTCCTCTTCTTCCCTGGAGGGAAGGTGGTCGAAAACAATGCCCACATTACGGATGAGGTTTGGTACTTCGGAGGGATCTTGGGATCCGGTGTACTGGTGAGTATACAAGTTGAAGCTTTCCCGCCTCCCCCCGACTGCACTGCTGAATGTCCCCAGCGCCCCAAACGCCGCTTCCAACACTGCAGTCTCCTCTTGAGAAATAAGCTACAAGTCACCCAGCAGTTCTGCAATAAGTAACTTCATTTAGCAACACAGAAGCCCCCCAGAACTCTGCTATTAAGAGCCAGCGTAACTGGAATTCATCCCAATTCAAACCCTGTCTGTTGTTGGCAGATGATCTTTCCTGCCCTGGTATTTCTGGGCCTTCAGAGTAACGACTGCTGTGGATGCTGTGGGAACGAGAGCTGTGGGAAGAGGTTTGCGGTAAGTGAGACCTGCCAAAACCGGAAAAGCTAAGCTGTTTCTGGTACGACAGACGTAGCTGCTCGCGGTCCTGGCATGCCTGGCCAGGCTGTGGGGAGCGGGGGGCGCGCAGCCCCGCGGTTTGAGGCTGGGAGCAGAAACAGGCTGCCGGGCTGGCGGTGCCTTCGCTGGCGTGCCGCGGGTACAACCGCCGTCCTGCCCTGCTGCATCCCGCCGGCATGAGGCACCTAGTCGCTCTCACGATTTCAGCCCATCTCGGAAGCCCTGCACTGCTTGGCACGGCCTAACAGCTCTCTGCAGCCCCTTCCCAGTGGCAGTTTTAGAATCCCTCTGGCAGTTGGGCACGCCAGCCCAACTCACCGCAGACGCACGCAATGGGCTGTGTGTCGGTAGCTTCATGGGAAGTGGCAGCTTGGAAGAGGCCTCGGGAGGTCAACTAATCCAACCTCCTGCTCAAGGCCGGGTAGACCAGGCTCCGCTCTGAACCTGGCCTCCTTTCGCACTCCAAGTGCGGATACCTTCGGGCACCAGCAAACGCTTCAAGTGCTTCAGTTTAAAAATGAGATTAGAGGAAAAATAAATGTATTTCTCCTAGGAAAGCTGTTCTTTTGAAACAATTGTTTGGCTCAAGGAGATTGCTACACGTTTACATAAAGGAACGGGTTTTCAATGGAAAAAAAAAGAAAGACCAAGTAGGAAACGAATCAGGAGTGTGAGGTTAACACGGAGCCTTCCCTAAATCCTGTCTCCGGTGCAATCCCCACCAAGAAGGTGGACTTTCGGGGGGGGAATGGAGCCGCATTTCTCCTCCCCCCCGGCACTCTCGATTCTCTGTGCGCAGTGAGCGAGGTCAGTCTAGCTTGGAAGAGCAGATGGAACCCGGCGAGTACCATGCACGCCTCTGCCCCGGGGGGGCTGTGCTGCTGCCCCCGTGGCGTGCGCACGCTCAGCCGTGCCCGCAGAGCAGCTCCCGCTGCAGCCCTGCGCCCTCGCGGTGCCGACGGACAAGCTGGGAACACGCGGAGTACCAGAGCGCGGGGGCACGACCGCAGCAGGACTGCGACCCGAACTGCTGCGCGTTCGCAGACACACCGTTACTCGTATGCTACTACGTGCCGTAACGGTTAAGTTACAGCAAAAGGCACGGCGGCACTCAGGGCGAGGGGCTCGTGACAGGTCTGCCTGAAAACCCACAGACCTGGCAGTACGTTTCTTTTCTCCCTCCGCCCGTAGCACTTTGATCCGATGGGAGACGCTACCTCTGGCTCTGAATTCCCGGCTGCAG
>NW_010254068.1:10980-17090 GCF_000690775.1 Eurypyga helias
CAGGGCATTCTGAGCGCTTTACTCACGCACTGGTAGAGCTGGCAGTGCTCAAGGGGAGAGCCAGAGAAACAAAGCCACCCCCCATCCACTCCACCTGCACTGGTAGAGCTGGCGACGACCAGGATCTGCCAGGAGATACGTATTCCCGTAGGAAACCTGAAGGGGAGGAAGGAAACCTATCACTCTGTGGTCCACATACGACCAAGAGAGCAAAGAGAACCTCTAAAGGGCGCTGCAGAATCCTTAATGCCTTGAGCGGTCCGAGACTTCAGCCTCGCGGACAACCTCGAGAGACGCTCGTGGGGGTGAAGCGCAGGCGGTGAGGAAGAGGGAGGGCGGCCAGTCCGGAGGGGAGCAGTGCCATCTACCGTGGCAGCGCCCGCCCCATCCCCTCGGCTGAGGGTGCCACGCTTTCCAAGCTTCCAGTGCCAGCAGGCAGGCGCGGGACCCTTCCTACGTAACCACCAAGGAACCTACTCAGGAGCTGCCTTTTTGACCGTGAGGAGGCGGAGTCAGGGAGTGCGCGTTCACCTTAACAGGGTACGTTTCGTTGGATGAATGCCCACAAAAATAACATCACTTCTCCCTTCCCCAGATGTTCTCTTCTGTAATATTCGCTGCTGTTGGAGTTCTGGGAGCTGGATACAGCTTTGTTCTGTCAGCAGTAGCCCTGAACAGAGGCCCTAAATGTGACACCGGAGCAGACTGGACCTACCCTTTCCAGGATGGGTAAGACAGAAAGTTATACATGGTTTAAGATTGTGATGTGATTTAACTTCCAAATCCATCGTGTAAAAACGGGAACGATCCCGTCCGTCTGAAGCACCAGAGCTCTGCGAAGAGCCAACCAGGCACAGCAACGCTCAGTCGGGTTCAGGGGCTTGGGCGTAAGGACCGGCACGTACAGTCAGCACTAGCGAGCGTCGAAGGGGCCCACACACAACCCAAACTGTGCTGTGATTTGTAACTGCTGTGTTTCCCCCCAGGAATTACCTCGCTAACCACACACTCTGGAGCGCGTGTAAATCACCCGAAAACATCGTCCCGTGGAACCTGACCCTCTTCTCCTTGCTGCTTGTCATGAGTGGGACCCAGGCAGTGCTCTGCGGCATTCAGGCGGTGAACGGCCTGTTCGGGATGATCTGTGGGGACTGCAAATGCTGCGGCTGCTGTGGGGTGAGCGGCTGACGGTTCTCTCGCACCGTGTCGTGTGCTGAGGTCAGGTATACCCACACGGGACGGGCTGGCAGCCCGGTAAACTAAACTGGCCTTTGCTCAAAGCCACGATCACGTTTTCTAAAGCGCAGCCGAAGCCCTGCAGCGGTGCCAGGCGCTGAACGTGATCGCAGCCTGTACGCACACTGACAGCTTCCCACCACCACTGGGAAGTAAGAAAAACCTTGGGAAGTCGCAGGAATAGTAGCCACTAAATTACCTCTGTGTTTTCATTCTTCCAGGGAGATGGAACTGTCTAACGAGCAGGGATGCTGCAGCCAACCCTCCCGCTCTTGGGAGGCTCCCTACTGCAGCCGTGCCGCGCAGCAGCCCTCGGATCCACCGCCTCTGGCTAAGCAGATGAGAATGAAGGGCCCCCTCTGATGTCACGAAGCCCTGACTCCCTTGCTAGCCTTCCTGAAACACTCTTCATGGAATAAAATAATGAAATTCAACTCCCACACTCACCGTTATCTTTGTAAACCAAAAGAGGGTATTCTCAGGCAAAGTACTTCCTCCCCTGAGTCAGCTCTGCAGGCGGGGTCACTGAACGCTGCTGGCACGAGTGGTAAGGCAGTCGTGCCTATTCTCTCTGAGGTTTATCAGATGGAAACACCCCAAGCATAACCCTTTTTGAGTATGTGTTTACGTTACATGGAAACACAGGGACTTCTCTCTTCCAGACCTGCTGTGATCAAACTGCTCTCCACAGAGAGAGCCTCTCATGCAGGAATCCCACGGCGCAGTCTCGCTTCCTGACGGCGTGTCGGTGGGTGCCTTCCACGGCACTGCTGGGCAGGTGAGCAGAGGCGCAGAGTTACGGTCAAGAACAGCGCTGGCCATGCCAGCCTGAGGCGCTGCGAGGCACGACGGACGCCACGACACCCTGCTTCACTCCGCAACTCGGCGGGAAAGGCACGCTCACGGCCCTTGCTCAGCAGACGGGGCTCTGGCTGCTGCACCAGCGCACGGTCAGCTTTCCTCTGGGCGCTCACCAGGGACAGGGATCACTCACCACAGTACGGCTGCAGCCGGCGACGCTGGAAACAGAAAGTGTAAGAGGCTTGTCGAGAGACCTCCTGCAACTCTTTGTACCCCAGGGACGCCCTGAGATAGAGGTTCCATCTCTGATTTCACTTTTCTAGGGGGATTCCTTCCCCATGAAGCTGTCCTGTTGTTTCTTGGATCGGAATATCCCTTCCATAGTCCAACCTCCTGTGGTGGGAAGCGCCTCCTTTGCTCTGACCCTGCCAGCTCCTCGTTCGTTCGATGTCTCCTAGTTCATGCCTGCACGGAAGAGCACACAGGGCTCCCGTCCCCTCCTCGCCACGACACTTGATTTCGTAGGGTCTCTCCGATCTCCTCTCAGCTGTCCCGGTTTTCAGCCTGAGGAGCGTTACCACATTTCGCCATTCCTCACCCAGAACTTGGGTCACCGTTACCTGAAGCTTTTCTGCGCCCCCCACTGCCCGGCGGAGGGGGCAGAGCACACGTTCGGGCAGAGGCACGCTGCCCCAGCGATGAACAGCCAAGGTCAGCAGCTGCCACGGCGAGGACAACCCGCAGCCGCAGGGGTCCCTGCTGGGAACGCCCCAGGTCCCGTCAGAGCGCCGGCTGCTTTCTCCTACAGCGTCACCTCAGCACTGCTCCAGACAACCGGCAAACCACCTCATTCCCGCGTCTCTCATACGACACAGGACTGGCACCCACGGAGAGGGACACGCCCCGTTTAAACCCCACTACCTGATGAGAAAACTCAACCAAACCTCTATGGACACGCTGAAGTACATCCTGGGCCCACAATCCTTGAGCCTCTCTCGCACAGCACCGCGCGGCCTGCACCCTAACGATGCAGAAATAGTCACAGCAGGTGCCAAACCTGTTGCTGCTTGTGAAGCAAAAGGGCTTTCAAACCCATTCATGGCACGACCTAACCAAGTGCGATGGAATCACCGGTCTCGCAGAGGAGATGTGCTCACCTGGATGAACAGGTCTGGGAGGCCTCTCTGGAGCCCACCTTTGTGCCCTCAGGCAGTGCAAACAGTACGTAAGTAACGCCTAAGACCTGTGTAAACTGTTCGTAAAAGTCCGTAAGTTCAGAGCGACCTGCCCAGCATCTCCCAACACCTCACCGACCCGGACGTTAGACAGGCTTCGTTGGTTCGGAAGCACACCCGCCCCGGCACAACGCTCTTCTCTTCCCTGCGGGCTAAGGGAAAAGTCCTCCCCTTCACAGCAAACTTGTACCTGTGTGCAGGCTCCTCTCGTTGCCATCCTCAGCGCTGACACACCCAGCCCGTCACTCGCCACAACCCATGTTCTTGCACACCTCAGTAGCCATCCTGCCCCGCTGCCAGCGTCTCCTACACCCCCAGGAGCTGAACCCCGGCGTGGCGACTTCACTGGGGCTTACGCTCGCTGTTCCGCAGAGCTGAGCGGCCCCCAGCCCCTCCCCTAAAGCTCCCAGTCTGCGCCAGGGCGAACGCCGTGCACTCGGCGTCCTGCACCGCCTCGGTTGAGCTGCGCGGGGCACGAGGCTGCGACGCGACAGGGAGCTGAAAGGCAGAAACACCTTGTAGAAAGAACGAGGCTCTTGACACCTGAAAAAACACTTCCCAAAGGAATCCAGGGGGAATGAAGAGGGGTTGGGGAAGTCTGAGGGATTCAGATCAACTGATATGCTTCTTCAGAAATTCCTGAAACAAACCGTCTCAAACCAGCTCACCAGATTGGATGTCTCCAGGCTCCTACTCCATCCACCTACTTGCCACATCCCTTCCCTACAGCCTTCCTCCTGCCGTAACCTTCCGCGGCCAGTGCTTCCAGGACATGGATTCCATGCGCTCTGTATCCTCGCTACAGATACCTCAACAACTTCAAGTATTCAGAAGCCCTAAAAGCAGGTGAGCAATATGCAAAACCATTAAATAGGTAGATTTAGGGACCAAGAGTTACATTAATAAAAGCAAAGTGGCCCCAACGATGTTGTGCGAGATGATAAAAGGAATTCTGACCCCGCTGCAGCAACAGCTGCGCCCAGCTGCTCTGCCACACCGCAGGGGAATGCGATACGCCCTCGATATCCCCACCCGCCCGCGCAGCCACCCTCCATCTCCCCTTCCACTGGGGTCAGCAGCTGCCCGGCACCACCTCCCACACTTGTCCTGGTTATTTATAGGAGCCTTTGGGAACACGGAATGTTTCTCAGCAGCAATCAAAGGGATGGTAGCTGCCATGAATCTTTGTGGGAGGCTTGGGGTAAGAAATGACAGACAGGAAGCTGTGATACCCAGACCCAGTGGGTGCTTCCCGAGTCCGTGCTCCCCAGACGCCCAAGCACGCGGTGGGTTTCTACCGCGAGCTCAGGTATCGCAGGCGCACACGTTCCACCCTGGGGTCTGGCTGCGCTGGCACCTTGGCCCTGGGGGTGAACGAACTGGAACCAGCAGCTCAGCGTTTTGAGGTGTCAACCACCGCGTTCCTAAATCCATTCAGTTATGCTTCACATCCGAGGGTTTCCCCTAGCACTGCATTTCAAGGGAATCACACGGCTCCAGTGCCAGTTCTGCAGCAACTGGAGGTGATGCTCTGTGATTTCACTAAGCAGTGTCCACTAAAGTCACGGAGAGGGATGGATCCCAGACTGTTGTGACAGAAAGAGGGAACGGGCCAGTGGTACTCCTGGGAAAGAAGCCCCAGATAAAGAGAGGACAGAAAGATGTCCCAGCCCGGGACAGAAAGATGATGGCAAGAGAGGAACCATGAATAGGGGAACTGACAGTGTTAGACCTCGGTAGTGCTGACCAACTCGAACCCCACGCTGGGTTTTGCGTGCATAAATGGCAGAGCTACACATACGCCAAAATCCCAGGGGCCGAAAGGGAAATCAGGGGTGCTGTCTGCAAAGTCTCAAGGCGCCCACGTTAGCTGAAGCTCCGTTACTCACCACAAACACTGGCTGCTCAGCGCCTGCTCGCCAGGGTGCTGAGAGCACGGCAAGCCTGGCCCCGCACAGCACGGCTGCAGCTGAGTTTACGTAAATAGAAACATCAGTTATTTAACAACTCCGATCGCAGCACGTGGGGTGTGCGCCTGGGGTTCTGAGCCCACGTTTGAACCTCAGCCTGACAAAACCTGCGCCCCTGCACGGCTAACTACACCATGTTGGAACTGCCTTTTGTTACTGTCTCGCTGCAACACACTGATTCGGTACCCACGGTACAGTGTCACCTGTCAGGGAACGATGCAGTGTCACGACACGTGGTTCACTTGGCAACTCTTGCAAAAGGTTTGTTTCTACAAATTAGGAAGCAACATTGACAAAGTTAAAAGGCATTGTCTTGGCCAAGAGCATCATTCTAGCCTTGAATGTTCATCACCTGCCCCCGGGTCAACCTCAGCTCCCCCTTCACGGCTCCCACATCACTCACCGGGTAACCCGCAGTGTGGCAACCAAGGGCAAACTCCAGGACAGCCCCTCCTGCCCGAGGGTGGGGGCTCTGGCCTGTTCTGGACAGGGACAGGGCTGGGGTCTTTAGCCCAGGGGTGGATACTGGTATCCCAGTGATGGACATGAATAAAGACCCAGATAAAACCCCTCTGAAGCTGCTTCTTGCCAAATTATGCTTCCACTGGGAGAGGACATGCAGTTCAACAAAATCAAAAAGCTCTGCCGAAACAACGGGGTCCCTTACTGACATCTTCACTGTCCGCCCCGTGCCACTGCTGACCCGCTGCAGGACCCTTTGCTGAAACACCAATTGCTCCCACCTGGACCCAAACAAGCCAAACCCAAAAGAACCATTGGCAGGCACTGCAAAGCACACTATTAACCTACCAGTTAACTGTGCTAGCCAGAGCTGTTTATGGCATTATTTGGGGGCTGCCAGTGCACA
>NW_010254069.1:0-21204 GCF_000690775.1 Eurypyga helias
GGGGGCACAGCCCTCCTCAGGGCTCCCCCGTGGGCAGCATTCGCCGCGTGTTCTCCCGCTCCCCTCGGCCACGCAGGTTCCCAGCCGCCGCGGACAAGGAAACGCCCGAGAGCCGCTGAGCGGGCGGCACCTGCGCGAGCAGCGGCCTCCGACGCACACCCGTCAGAAGCCAAAGGAGGCTGAGACCCTTACCCTGAAGCTGCTGGAACACAGACGTGAATAGGCACACAGACCGATGTCCTCACGTACACGTGCAACATACGCAGCAGAAGTTAATCAACTATGACTTCAATCATTACTTTATTTTTTTTAACATTAAAAAAATTACAAGGTAACAAGGGCTGGAAAAGCCAAGTAAACCTCATTTCACACACTCACACACTTGCTAAGTCACTGGGTTCAACCGCTTGAAGTGATATTTTCTGATTTTCATCAGGATATTTTATTCAACAATATACACATTAAGAGCCTCATGACAAAGCCAGACACGTTTTTTCCCCAATCTCTATTCCGTGCAACTGAATATGCAAAGATTCCTGTGGAACTTCTGCCTTTCCCCTCAGCTCCACAAGACAGTTTTGTTCATCTGACAGCGGTCTCCCTGGATGTGTCCGCCTGGGGCGTGCCCAGCGTCACGCATCATCCCCCCACGGAGCATTGCACCGTTCCGTTCGCGGGGCCGCAGACAGGAAGGGGATCCCTCGGTAATTTCACCCACCCAATGGTACAAAAACCTGATGAAGCTGGAATCAAGATGCCACGAACAGCTACAGGGAAATGGAGAAGCAGGTCACTGAAAAAAGCAAGGAGAGCTGCTGCGGCCCGTGACCTCTGCAACGCAAGATCCTTCAGCGCGTGAACCGCTTGAGGTGGGACACATCCGCAGTGCTGCCGGCAAAGCGAAAGCAAGAACAGGACAATTTTAAGGCAAGTCCCAGAACAGGGAGCTATTTACTTTCTAGGCACGATTTCAAGCTATGCATCGAGGCTCCTGCTTTGTCTTTCATACTGTCAGTAATTTCTACAACAGAGTAACGATGATCCAAAAAAGAGTCTAAATGTAATTTTTAAAGAATCCACTTTTAGCTGAATTCCATTACTTGCAGCTTCTATGTCATTGCTTCCAGATTCATAAACACTTCTCAGCACTGCTGTCGTTTGTCAGGCCCACTTAAAGCAGTTCTAGATCTATATTGCTCTAATTCCTCCAAAGTAGTTTTGGTTGGAAAGCGGTTAAATACAAAATAGTTACTTCTATTGCAAATCTTTCTAGGTTTAAGATCTGCTGCCCTTGAGAAAGAGGCAATCTCCCTCACTCCTCTGTGTCTTGGTTCAGGGGTTTATTGACAGCTTTCCTTCCGTGAAAAGTCTGTACCATAAAAAAAAAAAAGGGGCAGAGCAAGACCTTAAAGAGACAAGTTTTCAGTCAATTAACCGCAACCTGCAGTACATTCATTTTAATCTCACACAGAAGGACGCAGTCACTGGTCCCGCTTACCCCTGCCCCGAGGACTAGATACGATCCCCAAACACCTACCTTCAAGTTCCTCTAGAATCGATGCCTTAAGAACTGGAGACGCATATCCGAGGGCAGAATACGGCCCTCGGCCGTTACTCAGAAGTGGTGTTTGCTGAAGATCTACAGCTGACCTAAATGCCCTACGGGATTCATACTGGCAAAGACAAGACATGCCTCCGGGAGCCTGGGAAGACATCTGGCAGGGGTGTAACAGTGCTTGTGACGTGTTGGGCTGTTGTGTGCACCAGTCCTTTGCATCGCTTGCATACGAGGAATGTGTGTCTGAAGTGGGACATGGGAGTACAGCTCTGTCTGCCAGGACAAGCTGAAACAGAAACTAAACAGAACAAACCACTATTCCCTGAAAACTGGATTTAGAAGGCTAGGTCTCATACGAGATCAACTTTCACCATAATGCTCCTCCTTATGATTGACAACTGCACCTAAGTATATACTTCTTATAAAAACACACAGGTAATTCCCCAAACATTCATCAAATAAAAAGGGTTTAACAAAAAGGGATTAATTAATCTCATAAAATAAATTACAGTAGCATGACATTTGGCTTCTTTAGTGTGACCACGTGCTTTTCCGTTGTTATCTTGCTGTCAAGACCATTACAGATCCAGTTGGCGTCTCTGACGGTTAATGAGATGTCTGTGACGATAAACATATAAAACTCTGCTTGCTACAAGCAAATGTCTGATATCAGTTTCACCTGGTCACAGATTAGATGTGTCAGCCTTCTCTGGCCCCAAATAAATATTATATAGTACTCTTGCAGTTCCAGCGTAATGAGCCTCAAACAGAAAACTCGGGTCCTCCTTTCTTCGCTCTCAGCAGAAGTCGCCTGATTCGAAATCCTGCAAAAGGATTAATCCACAGGAGTGAAGGCTGGCCCCCAAAAACGGATTTCATTCCTTCCCAACGCAGTCTCCGCTCCCACGTTGGCTTTTCGCTCTTCAGCCTTTCGATCTCCTGTATACAAACAGAGTGACACACTGTGAAGTCCAAAATTCAGTCAGTCTAGGAGCAGTTATCAAACCTGACGACTATTTGCATTCTTTTAACGTAAGCTAATGAGCTGACTCGTTTCTTATTGTTATTTATTCAGTAAGGAAGAAATAGGAACAGCTGACTGAGCCCTGCACGTGCAGGGCAGAAGGCTTAGCACATGCAACAGGTGCGAGAAGTTTAGTCTGTCACTACCCTCCTGAAACTAAGAGACAAAATGACCAGGAAAGCTGATGTTCAAGGCGAGGACGTGCACACAAGATACCTACACTGAGTAAACAACTTGTAGTGTAATGAAACCAGACAATAAGGTTCCACGGCGGCGCTGGTACTGCCATTCGTGAAGCCGGGCTTATTCCCCCAAACGCATTATTTTGACAATCAGCTTTTGTACTTCCCACTAAGGAAGGCTGGATAATTACCAGCGGTTTCTCACTCTTCAGCACAGTGCACTTTTTAACAGCCTCACATGAGAAGATTCTGAACAGCCACAAGACTCAACTCTTACGTTTCCAGTCAATTATCCACCATAAAGCAGCCTCAGCACTGCAGATCGAAGGGCAAGGCAGCCAAACGTCCGAACTACGGTTACACTCTACTGACGTTTGCCAAAGGGAAGCGTCAGGGGTTGACACAAGATCGCCAGCTGAAGTGCAAACCTGAGAACAGCGTAATTTCTCACAAAACGCTCAGGAGTTTGCGGCCGTTGAGAATCACAGAAGTCTAAACCGTGCAATCTTTGTAATCGAAAACCTAATCAGAAAAGCAAATAATGCAAGAGCTTCCATCAGAGAGCAACCCCCAAAAGACTACGTCAACCCTTACAACCGTAGAAAATAAAAATGAGGAGTTATTTCAGATCTGGGGTTTTCCCCAAAATAAGAGCCTCGCCTGATGCAAATAAACCGACATCTGGTGGCATCTTCCCAGAACAGCTGTTACCGTATACACAAGCAGAGGCCTTTACCGTTTCATCGTTGCATATCGAGTGGATTTGGGTGCCAAACATGACTGCAGTGAAAGTGAGAAACAGAAAACCCTCAAGGCACAAGAAGATCATCAGGATCACAGTTACAGGTGGGGAGAAGTCACTGCATTCTGTGAAAACAACAAATGTAGTTATAAGAAAAATGGTTAAACATCTATAGAGCAGGCTGATACCAAGACATTCCTCTCTGCGCTAAAACCTAAACACCTGACACCTGAAACAACATTTCGCACTTATAACAAACTTCCAATTTCTAGCACCGCAGCAGCTTTATTTGCTGCCGAAGGGGATAAAGAATTTTAAGGAAGTAACACTTTTTGATATCCCCGAAATACTGAGGCACAATTGCAGTTATGCAGCATCGTGTGCTTTGTAGGAGGCGAAATAATATACAGCAGTGCTAAATGTTCACTGTGAGGAAAGGGAGTGAGAATGCCTCGACAGCCACAGCTCACACAGTGAATGACTGAAGGAAGAGACAGATGGGTAAACAGGTAGGAAGCATTTTCGGGATGTCACTTTAAAAAAAGGTCGAAGCCCTGCAGTATTTCATACAGGGGACTGAAGTAGGTGGAATGCTATCACCTCCCCAAAATATCTGCTACAGTCCAACAGCGAAAGTGAAGTATTTGCTTACCAGTCCACTGCCCTCGGACACAGGAGAAAAACTGAAACCCACACAGTATGAGCGCGTGAGCTGAGATCAGGGCTATATACATCTGGAAATAAGAGAGAGCGATTAGTTTTGACTGCTGCCAGACGTTCCTTTCGGCCAGCCTTCACCTCTGCATGCTGAATATATTTCCCTATCTAGATTTTTGATTCAACATAATGATGTAAAAACAAACTGTAATTAAGTTTGAATCTAAAAATGTGGGCAACAACGGAAGTTTAAGGACTAGCTCCCTAAATCACAGTACCGTTTCACTAATCGTTACTACATAAACCAGAGCAAAATTAACATAGTTTAAAATAACAGCACATTACAAGATTAAAATGAGTAGAAACATCTCCCTGCTTGCATAGAAGGAAAAAAAAACCCAGCACCACATACCAATTGTGCCCTTAAGCCATTACTGACTACTAAGCACAACCAAAATGGTTATAATCAAGGTACATTCACACTGTGATCAAGCTGCTTTTGATTTTCGCTTACCGTAAACAGAACAAAAAATCGCTGATTTTTCTCCCCAACGCAATTATTCACCCACGGACAGTGGTGATCCATCTTTCGAATACATCGTTTGCAAATACTAACGGAAAGGGAAACAGATTTTTGTTAAGGAACAATACTTCACATTTTACTGTGGAAACAAGGGCATCCGGTGGTCGTGAGATGATGTGCTGAAGTGTACTTTCTTGAAAACCTGCAGTGTTTCATTTACTCGTTTACAGCTCAGCTTTTGCTTGTTATAAAACCATGTGGGTAAGACACTCTTCACATAAGAAAAACGGGATTAGTAAGAGAATCCTTGAACATCCAAGCACATAATCAAGCGAACCCGGTAACTTGTTTTGGACACTCATGGCACTGAACGAGCAAAGCTCCAGTTCCTTCTTCATTCAGTATTAAAAAACCCAACTTCCTTTCCGGAGAAGCTTTTTTTAATCTAAAGTAATTATTTCAAGTTTACAGACTTTCAAGTTGTAAATTTACTTTGTGAGTCAGAAAAAAAAAAAGGAGAAATTCACATCCTCACAAGAGAAACCATCACTCCTGAGGTGTCAACTGGCCATACAACTCTAAATGTACACCAGCAAAATCTTAACTGAAAGAACAATGTCACACCTCGCTTCCTCAACATAAAACAAAAATATCGGAACCATAAGCAGCACACATTGTTTGCCTACTTGTAAATGAACACTTTATCATTGCTGTTCTTGCTAGTTCTGCAAGCAATTACTTCGTTTCTGCCCAGTTTTGGGTCAAGGTTATTTCCAGAAAGAAAAGTTAAATATTTCAGAAAGTCCATTTTACAGCTGCGAGGACATACAGCACGAAAAAGGGCTTATTTCTCTTCTGTTTGGGTCCATCTGCAGCAAAACATGAACAGTTACACCCAAGAAACAGCAGAGTTGCAACATGTGATGAAGTTCTTCCGTAAATAATGCCTCTATTTCATCTTCCGAGCTCTGTACTTCAGACAGCCACACGCTCGAAGCGTTTCAGATTTTCCTGCAGAACGCCCAAAACATTAAGCATTTTCCTGTCAGCAGTTACAGAGCCAAATAAGCCTAAAAACGGCAGGCACTGCTCTTCACAGACTTTCAGGTTCCTAACGCATGCTTATTTACGTCCGGTATCTGTGAGTGAAGTAAAGCGGCGTGACTGCCACTAGCGTGAACAAGGGGGTGTGTTCGTGGGAAACCAATGCTCTGAGGTGTAAAATAATTAAGTCATCAACATATGCTTGCTTAATAAGGTAAAAGACAATTCATGCTCTGATGCAAACCACTTAAAATACTGCCAGTTACACCTGAAAATCCCGATGTCATGCCTAAACACGCAACCATTCGGAGGTGCAGAAGAAGCAGGTACCATTCAAGAGCAGAGATTTTTCCTTTCACAGCCTGCTGCCTCTAAGTTCAGCCTTCCATTAAAATTCCCGAGCTCTGTGGGAAGGTTAGCCAACTCCAGTCACCACAACCATGCAAGCCTCCCAGTGCAAGACAGAATACACACTGTCACCCTAAAAAGAGTATTAATGTGAAGCACTGGGTAAAATCACATCCAGACTCACACAAGCCAACGCTGGAGGATGTGAGGTGGGCAGGACACACTTTTGCTCATTCAGTATTTCTCACCAGCCCACGCAGAGCTCTCCAAGACATCAGATGTCTGGAACCCTGCCTTCATTTCTAAACTCACACCACGATTCAACGAACACTTCCAGCCAACAAACTCGCTGCAATGCTGAAAACAGTGGGTTTGCCTTCTTCCTACCTCCACCACTTGTATTCTACTCCTTCCTTTGCCCGAGCACCGTTCATGCAGCAGGAGTCTGGGGATGTCACTCCATTACCTGCAATCTGGGTCATTTCCCTGCGTATGAACACTCACACATTGTACACAGGGAAGTAGTAATATGGTAGTGAGAACAAGCAGCTGTGGACAAGGGAAGGTCCTCTCCAGCTTGGCTCTGCTGCTGAATGCACTCAGGACACTGCAGGTGCAATTGCAGTTTGGAATGCCAAAGGTAACATTTGGGAAGACACAGCCAATGGCTTTAAAGAAACTGGTCTGGATAACAGAAAGTCACAGGCAGACTGATGCAAACATCTCAGTGACCTCACGCTGGATAACAGGTTCCCCCACACAAACACAGGCCAAAAATAAGGACAGCTGCACTCCAGTGAAAATAAATTAGCATTCACCCAGAATAAGCCTCTTCCTTGTGCTGAAAATGTTAACTGCTTACTAAAATCTGTTTAATGTATTTTCACCTGTAAATAAAAGGTTTCTTGTTCTTTTTCCCATTACTAATGTGTATTATGAAACTTTTTCTTCCTCAAAAGAACTTCTGCTGCAGTGTTGCACAACAATTTTCATAACTACATCATAAGAGCCTCTTCTGTTAATAATTTACTACGCCAAACATGCACTGTGGCTTTGAGTGTAACTATTTCCCAACAGCAACCAACTTCAATTTCCATTTTTAAGTCTCTTCTATCAGCAAATTCCCACTTTGACTTCTTGGGACTAGACCATCCTTTCAATGTCCTTGGAACAGGTTTGTAAGCCAATAAAATGTTGGCAGTATAATCAAACCAACCCTTGATTCTATTCAGTACACTTCTGCAGAGTTAAATCTATGGCATAGAATCAGATTCTGGTAGCTGGCTTCCAACCCATTTACCTTCCTATGCAGTAGGTGTTCAACATTCAAGAAATCACAAAACAAATCCTTTGGTTTACCTGCAAAAAGTTAAAGGCAACTACTAGGAGCACATATTTTATGAGTAACAGAAACAAAGACAATTAAACGTATCTCCCACTGCCGAGAAAAACATGACAGCAGGCTTACAAAAGGATGAAACAAGCTTTCAGACTCTGACTTTCAGATGTTCTGTGAAGTCAGTTATGCACAGTGCATTAAAATCCATCCTCTGCCCTTATGTGGAACATCACGGCGCATTTTCCCAAGGCAAAGAAAAGTAAAACCACTCACAAGACGTCAAGCCATGTGCCTGAACCTAGGACTGGTTCCCTGGTGAGTGAATGGCCCAGATGTGTGACTGCAGGGCACACAGCTGCAGCGACTCCAGGCTCCCCAGTGCTCCAGCTTCTTTACTCCTATCTCAAGTTTAACATAAGATGCCTTCATTTAGGGCTACCTCCAAATTTGTAAATCCTATCAGGACCAAATCCGTGGGAAACACTTTACAAAGATACCTGCAAAGTCTCTGGAAGAGGCAGCCTAAATCCGAGATGAGATGATCAGCAAGATCCAACCTACACTCAGCAGAGACTCTTGGGTGTCCCTTCACCACACCCCATGAACACAGTGCCAGGACAGACTGCACAAAGCTGGTTTGGATCCCCAGAGACTCACCACTTCTATTCTGGCCCAAGGAAGCAGCTGCACTGCTTCCACCCGCGGGCCTGTGGGGCAACCGGCAGAGCTGCGTTCATCTACGCTTGACCAGAGCTACCAACGCCCGGCAGAAACCTCACTGCACGCGTGGGCAGGGCTGGTATCTGCACCCATGCAAAGCTACCCTACGACAGATAAACTGAAGGTAATTCTGTACTTGACTAATTATACGTGAAACCTTTCCCTTCACACTCCAGACGCAAAAACCCACTCACATCTGAGGGAAGAACAAGATTTCAGTGCCACGGCAGAGTACGTACAATGACAATACCTGCTCAGCCATAACTTTCACACAGGCAAGTGACAAACACTGAGGCATTTAATTTAGAAACCTCAAATTTACAGAATTGTTTGAGAGTCCCGACAAGAAGACTTCACTCTGCTCTTTTGACGGGCACTAACTCAGAGACTTATATTTAACACACCGCACAATGCAATACACAGCACTCCTCACACCTAGCCAGAGCCGCCAGGAACATTTGCATATTTATGTAAGTCTTAATTATGCAGGCAGATCTATTTTCAACTCTCACACAATAAACACTGTGAATGCATATCCACAGTGCCTGAAAACTTAAAAGGCTGAGGTTTAATTAAAACTGCATACATTTACTATCTCTTCCATAGCACGTTAGAGTCAAATTACATCATTTCTGTCCTTCTTAAAATGAATTTTCAATAAGCAGAAGTGCATTGAACTAATCACACATACAACTGTGGGAAAATAAGCTGCCCATTCAAAAGCAAACGATGCGCTACGAAGACAAGAAGGCACAAACTGAAGTCATCCTTTAAAGCTAATCTGTATTTTTTTAATTTAAGACTGCAGGAGTCATTTCTTAAATCAGCTTCTCTCAGAAACTTTCTTGAGATTCTTCCCTTTGCCCTGCATAGGGCACGATAATTAGGACGATGTGCAGGAAAAAAATATTCACAGATGAAAAAGTATTTAAGACACCACAGTATGATTATTTTTTAAAATTCGTCTCTTGCTTCTTTCCCCTCATCCACATCCATTTTTGGCCACAGTAGATTGTGTTTATAAAATACTCCACAATGTATGAATCTGAAAGTTCACTGGGTACCAAAACAAATTTGGGGGGGAAAAAAATTAACCCATAACTGTCAGGAACATTATTCCAAGACTCAGTAGGCTTTGAAGAAAGCGACAGCATACCTGCAATGGTGTGCACGTTCAGGTTTGATACTACAGCACTTCGGACATTTGTAAATCACTTCTCCTGGTTTCAGTTGCAAATTATCCATGTATTCTTTAGTGGCATTTCCTTTGGGTACAGCCCCCTGAAATAATTTCAGTTAAAGGAGAGAAAGTTTCTTAAATGGCATGAGAGAGTTTAAAAATACGTTTTATAGACTTCATACCAGTAATCTCAGGGTAATTGCTGAAATAAGTTCATTTACTCAAAGCATGAAGCCAGAATAATTTCCAAATGAATAAATTACCTCTGCTTGACCTCCAATTCAGTTTCATTTCAGCAAGACTCCTCTGTCACCAAGTATTAGCATAATTCTGATAGAATCTGCTCTCACCAACATATATAAAATGAAGAGAAGGACATCTTCATAGAATGGTTTGGGTTGGAAGGGCCCTTAAAGATCATCCAGCCCCCCCCCCTGCCATGGGCAGGGACACCTTCCACTAGGCCAAGTTGCTCCAAGCCTCATCCAGCCTGCCCTTGAACACTGCCAGGGATGGGGCATCCACAGCTTCTCTGGACAACCTGTGCCAGTGCATCTCCACTCTCTCCAGGAAGAACTGCCTGATATCCAATCTAAACCTCCCCACTGTGAATTTAAACCCGTTACCCCTTGTCTTGTCGCTACAGGCCCTTGTAAAAAGTCTCCTCCCAGCTTCCCTGTAGCCCCCTTCAGGTACTGGAAGGTGCCATAAGGTCTCCCTGGAGCCTTCTCTTCTCCCGGCTGAACACTCCCCATTCTCTCAGCCTGTCCCCATAGCAGAGGTGCTCCAGCCCTCGGAGCATCTTCGTGGCCTCCTCTGGACTCGCTCCAAGTGGCCAATATCCTTCTGATGTTGAGGGCTCCACAGCTGGACGCAGCACTCCAATGTATCTGCATTCACATGCAGATACAAGCACTACAGCTGCAATGTTTGCTGAGAAGTTACCCCGAACCAGCACTTTTAAGACATGCTTTCTTACAGCGGCGTATGTTAATTGTTTTGACGTTCGATTCCTAGGCCAACCTATCCACAAACGTTAAATCAACAACAACTCCGGGAAAGATGTTATTTCAACACTCTGAATCCAAGACTTAGCCACCCGCCCTGTGTATGCAAGTTTTTTGAGAACAGTCATCCTCTCTTTCTTTATACTTCAGCTTTCAGCTTGGACACTGCCAGCATGAACCACCAGTGGCTTCTTTATCCTACACTTAGCATCCCGCTGCTGCTTTCTGCTACTGTGAAAGCTTGCGTAGCTACATGGTAAACAGCTGAAGGAACTGATCCAGAAGAAAAATAACCCATCGGGAAGGGAAATTATGTTTTAGTGATTAGTTCTCTGAGCTGTCCACCACAGAGCTGCATTAGCAGCTGTTCCAACACTAGGAGGAAGATAATAAATGGACAGGAATAGAAAGCAGGATTACTTCTTCCAGTAACTATTAATCTAGAGCCTTGCAAGATCAGAATCTAACTGTGGATTAGTAAGAAGAAAATAATGGGAGGGTACCGCTGTCACCTTGCTTATTCATGGAGCTAAAGCTTAGCTGTGACAAGAAGTGACTGAAACAAACCGCATGTCAAATGCAATGGCCTTTCTGTACTAGCTCCTCCAAGTCAGCACTGACTTCCCACAGGGATAGCCTTCTCCAGGTTGGCTTACATCACCTGCAACATTCTGTAATTGCTCCTCATTCAGAAAAAGCCCGCTGGAAACACCACCACTTTGTACAGACACCTTAAGGATGTTCTGGGGACAGAACTAAGAAACCAGCAGGCACTTCAGATTCAATTACAAAACACCTCTCCGCTTAGGCAGAAAGTTTTTGTTGCCTATTGCCTGGAACAACAATCTTGTGTTTGCACTGCCTGAAACAGAGCCCAAGCTCTGTCCCAGATGAACTCTTTGGCGGAGCGGTGCCTCCAACCTGAGCCAGCTGGCCTTTGCAGGATGCCAACTGAGGGAGAGTTTCTTCAGCACCCATGCTGCAGTGTGTTTTTTGCAATATGAATGTTCTCACTGACATCTACTCTGGTGGAGACACGGTGAATTATCTCAGAGAGAACTCCTAAAGCATAAATTTATCTCGTTCCAGGTAAATTTATGCTTATAAAACACATACCACATTCACCTCTTTTGTCGTTAAGGACAATAACTTCAGGCCATGCTTTTAGCATTTTGCTGATAAAAGTATGTTCTATTTCAAAGACCTCTTTCACACTCTCAGATAGTCACCAATTCCTTTCAATGAAAAATCTATTTTTATAGTTATGAGTAAACTTAATTCACATATGTTTTGAGATAGTTTATTCCTTTTTTCCTCCAATCTTCATTTCTATCACACAGCCATGTCCTTCATTCTGGGAGACAGCAGGAACGGAGTGAAGGAAAAAAGGTACCGATTCACCTCACTTTCTATCACGTTTTATCCATAAAGAACAACATAGGTCAAGAAAGACAGGCAGTTTTACTGGGACATATTTTTAAGCAATCTGTCCTTAGACCAGTAACTTTCCTAGCTGCCACAGTCCACAGAAGTCATAACATTTCATCACTGGGTGTGGGCTTGGAAGTAAATCAAAGAACTAGAAAACCATTAACTACAACACACTGATGGTTTTTTTGAACACCCCCATAACTTCTATATATGCTGTCATCGTCTCAAAAGCCTGGAGAAACACAGATGTTTTTCCCCCTCAACTCTCTCCCCCTAGATTTATTCCCTGAAAGGAGTACTAGATTTTAGTACAAAATAAACAATTTCATCTCTTGAACTGAAGCGTAAGAGTCTTAAGAAATGAGTACTTTCAAGACCTCTTATACCTACACTGTTCCAATGTGGGTTCAACTTCAATCTCCTTTCCCACTGACTCCAAATACCTAAACCAATAATGCCTGAATCACGTAGGACAACAGTTCTTAACTTATTGCCAAGATGTGACTGAGGATTTTCAGCCTGTCTACCTCCAAAAGTTCTTTCATGGGCCAGAAATGGAAGATACATTTCAAATGATACAACAGGATGAAGCTACAGCTTCTTATGAAGTTTTGAAAATACATCTGACAAAAAAAAGTAAGAAAAATTAGGACAGAAAAGATTAAGGCTTTATTAGCAGCTTCAGAACCTGGGTTAATATTTAACAAATAAACTGTATTTCTCGTGAGCCTACCTCTCCCTTCTAAATTAATTTTACACTGTCTGCTCCTCAAGTAAAAAATTATTTACAGTTTCATTAACAGAACAACAGGAAAAGTACAGATACCATCCCTCCAGGCTGGGGGTTTTGAATCTATCACTACTTTTCCTAGCAGAAAACAACCAATATCACTTCTCCCCAGTTTCTCTGCAGATGATGAGCTACATGAGAGAACAATCCAAGGTCAAGGAACGATCGCATACTTACTGGATCAGTTAGCATAGTTCTCAGGTGCGATGACAAAGCTAGTACTGCCAAGCAGTTAAAGAGAACACCGTTGATCACAGAGTACCAAAAGTCTTTGGAAGGCAGCAACATGACAAAAGTCACTACGAAGTCTGCATAGACAACCAGAAGCCACGTCATTATAGCACAGACCATACCACAGCCATCTCTGATGAACCAAACCCTCTCTGCCATGTCGGCCTCTGAGGAAGAGGAGTCGTAGCTGTCATTTTCAGCAAGAAGCGGGTGGTGCTCAACATCACGGAATCTGTGCCCTGATGACTGCATGGTTTTCTGGCCTTGCCCTGCAGGAAGCAAAGATACCATTGTTATGCACGAGGAAACCGGAAATAGGGCGGCTTTCTTTTTTATTTCTGCAAGATAAAACATATCCAAGTTCAAAACAGATTACAGAGATTTGTTTTGATCAAAACCTGAACAATTCTCTGACTCTATAAAGACAAATAATTTCTGCAATCAGAAGATACTAATTTACAAAGTTGCATCAATAATTTTCTTAGCCATTTACTGAGTTTTATCATCACATAACTTTTTTTTTTTTTTACCATGCAACTATGCTTGACTAAGGGATTTTAGAATGGTTTCATTTCTATCTTGCTTTGTCTGTAAACCATTCCTCCCCTTTTGTTAAAAATGCAGCCTCTTTCTTTTATCTCAAAATAAAACAGCAAAGTCTTCATTAAATTACAGCTCATGTCTGTGAGAAAACAACAGATTATGGCACCAGACTGTTGACTTTTCATACGGGTCCAGCAACTCAGGGAAGAGCAGAAGGAAAAAACAGAATGGAAATAAAGCTGGTTTAGTACATTGCTCACAACAAAAAACAGAGCACGCTTGAAAGCAGCTAAATTTGTTGACAAAAGTGCTATTGTGTTGGAAAAGAAACCAAACCTGTTACAAAGATCTATTGGATAACTTTCAAAACAGTCTCAGATCAGAACAAACTTAAGTGAAACAAATCAGCATGGCAACAGATTACACAAACCAGATTTTGAAAGAACACATTAATTAATTTAATGTAATGAAAACTCTTTTAGGGCTTTGTTGTTGTTCCAATATGGAACAAAAACAAGACTTGAAACCATAATAGTTTTCCTAAAACCAGAATTATTGTCCAGACATTTCTAACAAGCAAAGCTACAGAATGGCAGAACTCAAGTGTTACCAACAAACTAGAGATAAATTAAAGCTTAAACATTATGCATCAAGAATAGCCTGCTACTTTAAAAGTATATTGTGTTCTAAAACTCATATTGATTCATGCTATTAAAGGCCATGTCCAAGATAAACTGGAAAGCATTATATTGATTGATGTCACCCAGAAGGTTCTGGTTTTCCCCCTTATTAATGGAAGCCTATATACGACTGCTAGAAATTATGGTACTTCAGTTTACATCCCAAGACCTTGCATGTAGGATCACACTGATAGTCTAAAATGGTCAAAGTGACCATTTACCAGGTAGACTTGTATTTGAGTTAGTTTTCAGGTGACGCTGTGTATTTTTAAACCCTTTCAAAACCTCTCAGTCCTATCTACCAGGAATCAGTTCAGATAAACACATTCTACCCAGTAAATCTTTCTGATCCTTAAGTTATAATGCTAGAACGAGGCAGAAATAATCCAAGAGACCAGAAATGAACACAAGTATATGCAGATCGCAGTGTAGAGATCCCAGAGCAAGTTAAAATAGCTAGCTGAGATATTCATAGGAGACAACTTAGGCGTGGGCTACATTCTCCGGTTGTGAAACAGAAAAAACTGTAACACAGCGCTGGCACTTGGATCTAGTTGCTAGCAATGCAATATCACAATTTCTAGTAGTTACATTGTGTTTCCTATCCATACACTGAGGTTTGTCTTGTTTGTTTGTGGGGTTTTTGTTTGGGTTTTTGTTGTTGGTTGGTTTGTTTGGGTTTGTGGGGTTTTTCTTAGGCAAACTTCACCTCTCTTACCAGCACGCAGCTATTATACCATGGATTAAGGTAGCCACATACAAGAAAAATATCTTAGAAAAGAAGAAAATTCATCTCCCTTAAAAGCAATACAAACTTAACACGGATAAGTAAAGGCCGTATCTTTGGGTCTACTCGCAGTTATTCTAATCTTTCTAACTGCTTACAGTTAAAATCACAATCTCTGCCGATTCTTTTCAATAGCACTTCAGAAATCAACCAATCCTTGTGGTCAAGGCTTGTAAAAGAAAAGTGACATTTCAGGAAGAGTACATAACTAACATCTGGGGCATGAAGATAACCAGGCAAACCAGCTTTTATTTCATCAAAAATGGGCATATAAAACTTTTAAGAAAAGTTCTTGTCTACCTTTTTCTGTCTCAAAAGAAAGGACCCACAAAAAAAAGTGGGTACACTAAACTCTCAACTATACCTTGCAGTATGTGGAGAGCTGACAGCCAAGGAAAGTTATCATACACATAATCTACCCAACAAATGCTTTGAAGAGCCAAACCTGTAATAAAACCCTAAGGGACAGTACCGCAGAAATAGTCAAGTACAGTGCATTCACACGCTGGTAGTCTGTCAAAATACTTTTTCATTGCCAACTTCTGGTTTTATTAACTCAAATTTACTGTACATTCAACCAAATTTACAATGGCAAAAGTAGTAGCTTTTTCTACTTTTTTAGTATTCTTTAAATAAAGAAAATTGTATTTTATACAAAAAGTCAATATGTGAGTAATATTTTTTTGTTTAAACCAAAGAAACTCCACTCCTTCAAAACCTCCTGCTGCACAGATGTTTTGACGTCTGTGATAGGAATTGTGAACCAAGACCAACCTCCCAATTTTGAAGCTTCCTATACAACACAAATTTGGAACTCCATCCAGCTAGAGTGCTCAGAAGAAGAAATGTACAATTAATTTCAACCAAGGTAAGTTTTCAGCTGCTAAAAATCAGCAAGTTATCTTGCATGCAAAGAGACATGAAGATTCTGAAAAAATAAATCAGTGTTTATGTACATCATTTAGATCAACTCTACAAACAACTCCTTCAGCACGATATGGCATCTGTATTAAAGACATTTTTTAACCCAGAGAAACCACCACATACCTCACAAATGTTTTGCACGCTATTCTGACATCATGTCCTTCCTTTTGGCTATCCTAGGCTATTCACATAGTCATATCTGATGTAATCTGGAAAGACAGAATGAACAAATTAATTAGTAAAACACTCCTGCTTCATCAGGAAAATAAAGTCCGATGCAAATACTATATTATGATAGTAGTACTTGGAAATACGCTGCACACACTTCCAGCAAGCAAGCTTCTGACCAAGAGGAACAAACTTTTAGCTAGATTAAGCGAACAAAGAACAAACTAAAAAGATGTAAAGTGTTTCAAGTAACACTGCATCTGCCTTGTTCATCTTTTTAAAGATTACTTGGACATCCAGATTTTAGCATTACAATCTAATGTATTCAGAAACCTATTTCTTTTTCCCATTTGCCACTCCTGCATGACTAAGAGATAGACTATGCAAAACCCAATCACCTTACTTGATTGCCTTTAACGCTTACAGCGAGGGTTTTAGTAACAGGTTATTAATAAGAAACATAGGAAGGAAAACGTTGGTTTAACTCTAATTACTACCCCAAGCTACGGCCAGTTTATAAATGAAGAAGTTACTCATGCTGGTATCTGTATATAACAGAAAAGGGTTCACTGCTATGCCAAAGGGAATATGCACTTAGAAAGTTCTCCTTGCTTGAATTCCATCACACAGGCAAATAATTTTATTTTTCAGTATTTAAACTGGAAAATATTTCAGCTCTTAAAATTTAAGCTCTCTGACACGGAAGCTTCACTCTTATTTGGAAGCTTAATTTAACTTAATATATTTTGAGAGTAATGTAAGGATTCTGTCATTTATCAGCTATAGAAGATATGAAGCCACCGCTAAAAGAAAGCTTCTGAAACTTAACTTGTTACAAAGAAATATTCTAAAAACATCATTACCGATGGAGTTCTTTGGCATACATTTTAAAATTCTCCCAATTCAAGAGGAATTATACCAATGAAGACTTCCCCTGAAAATCAGAGGCCACTTGTCTTATTTAAACAAACTAATATATTTTATTGCAAGCCTAAAAGGTAATGCAAACGCTTATTATTATGCACATAACTGCATGCAGCTACTGACTGCTTTTTGTTTTGCTTTATAAATAAGCTTTTATACTTGTGTTTAACAAGTTCTCACAATATTGTGAAATCCACAGTCATTAAGTTGTCACTGACATGGCGTTTGGTGGAAGCTAAGCAGAAGCACACAAAAAGCAGACGGGTTGAGTGTACCACATTAATTTCAATGTCACCCACCCATTCTCGGAGTTGAAGATGACAAGCAATAGAAGATGTGCTAAGCCTCTGCAGGTGAAATATTAAAGTCGGAGTAATCAGCTGAAATTGGTAACAGAGAATTCATTCACAAGACAGAGACATGATTTGTTCAGTCAGTTCCCTAATCCTAAATGTAATTCTGTGCAAAATTTCAGTGTTTATTGTAGCCTCATCAGTTATTGGTTTACACAGAAGTGCCACCACAGTTTAGCTTTTGCGGAAATAATGGATGTAGTCACTCTCATGTGATTTCTCCCGCCACTTCTCTTCCTCCCTTCTCCTCTCCAGCTGCCTACACTGCTACCTCCCACCTTCAAGGGGATGCAATTCCACTCTTGGGTGTTATTTGAAATTCTCAGGTTGAGAATGTGTCATCTGACCTGCACCTCATTGTTAATGAAATGTAGGCCCAAAATGCAGATCTATTATTGGAATAAAAGAACTCTTGAAGAAAGTTACATTACAAACTCATGACCACTGAAAGACCATCTTGTAAAATGAAATGTTTTTAGCTTTTAGATGGGGCTGCAGCAAATCTCCTTTCTCTGAGTTTACTGGAAGAAGGTTACCGAGGGCATTAGGAAGATGAATGATGCAGCACAACTACTGTACCATGACGCCCCTGTACTGTCAATGAAATAAAAAATGGCACTTCAGTGTTAGGCACAGCCTCTTTCTCTGCTATTTTTTTAGGAAGGAAGGAAAAGTTGTAGTAAAAAAATCTTTTTTTTTTTTTTTTAACAGGTATACAGATAAGAATTTATATACAGGCTAAAAATCCATTATACATCAAAGCCTAAAATCTTTTCTGGTGGGTTTTTTTTTTTTTTCTATGAGGAATTGTAGGGACTGTCTGTGTATTTCAGATACAACACAGTAAAAAGAATGCCTTTATTTCAACATCTCTGACTGCTTACTGGTAAGTCCAAGGTTGTAGAGACATCACAGATATTGCACACTAGAATAATCCTAGAGTGCTTACATACAATGGGTTTAAATCCCACCTAGAAAGCACAGCACTGATGGCAAAGTCACAGAACTCTCATTAAAAGGTTAGAGTGTAAGCATTAAATTTTTTGCAGTTATGGAAGTTAAGTAAACCAAATGGGCACATCTACTACTGCATCCAATTTCATGAGCAATTTGGACCATTCATTGCTGACAAATAAACATCCATCAGATTACGTCTAGACATAATCACATCTAATTCAGGTGAGTAACCTACTTTTTATTACAGATGCATGCACTCCAAACTGCAAAGCCATTCAATAAGTAAACTGTGGCTTCTTTTGACTTTTTCTCAGCAAACCACCTACTTACAAGCACACAAGTAAAACTACTCCAATAACTGTCAACCAGTAACTGCTTTGACAACTCTTCAGCCCAGCCCCAGCAACTGCGAGCTCTGTACAAGGAAACCCTGCTAGGTACCAGGGCTTCAAGGCTGAACTTTCTCAGCAACCATAACATACCTATTCAGAAGAACCCATCCATCAACTATAATCCAAATTCAGCCCTGACAGACTCAACTTTTGCTATCGGTAATTAGAGAGATGTGCCCAATCTCAACGACCTGGGACATACGTAACAGTGCACACAACGCTGGAAAAGAGCAGCTGAAGTAGCTTGTGATGGCAAACCGCGAATCAAACCCAAAGTGTTATCATCAACTTCTCTCCAAATCCATCCCATACCCTCAGTGACACAGTTTATAATCTCTGTAAATCCTTGGTGCTTTAGCTCTAACTTAATATATTGTCTACTATACTTATGTCATGAACTTCCTGTTTATTTCTTACAGCCCCTCTTTGTACTGACCCTATCTGCTCAACTGAAGGCACAGTGGCACTTCACAGTGGAAACACGTAACTAACGTGATGCTGTTTACATGAACACACCTGGCAACAAATTCAAGAAACAACCTTCAGTAAGTAGCTATTTAACAGTCAAGTTTTAAGCTGTTACAATGATTCTCCTTATACCAGTCTCTTACAAAAGTAGTAGTGCTAGGCCATAGGAAGACACCAGATTGTTTCTTTTCAGCTCTGAAAAGGGGATATGCTGCTTTACTAAATCTCAGGAAAAGGGTATATAGAAGAAGCACTTAAGCATAAGTGTGGATGTCTTATAGGGACGCTGGTCCTCTAATTACATCTTTATGCTGGTAACATCTCTATAAATATCCTCAAAAACCAGCAATGAGAATTCAAGGTAAAACAAGCTATGCAGAATGAAAGAAAGAAAAAACAAACAAACAAACAAACTGAGTGTATTCAGAACACATATTTATAAAAAGTACAAAAGAGCTTTGCTATCAGCAATAAACTCAATAGATTTGTGATACCGAGTCACTTTTCCATAGGCACAAAAATAACATCCAAGATACTCAGTGAGGTATCTTTTTGACAACACATTTCCCCCTTCCCCCAGTATATGGAAGTTAAAGAAAATATATTTCACAAGACCCCAGTGCCCAGCAAAGACACATACTATCCGATACATGAAGAGCTCACTGAGCTACAACACCAAGGACAGAACACTTCTGGATTAAAGAACAACCTTCACCTGAGAGAAGGACACGAACACAATCTATGCGAGTAATGCTTTGCCTCTTACCTATTTTGGAACAAGGCCACAAACTCAAATTCAGACTAGACTCCAGAAAGCTAGATGCTTAAACAAATATCAGCATTGTTATGTGGAAACTGGAAGTTTTACTCCTTTGCCAACGGCGATTAGCTGCACCCCATTTTACTTTAAGAGTGTAATTTTTTTATTCTGGTTTTTGCACTTATGAATACACACTATATCCTCATACCGAACTAAAGACAGCTTGGGTATCCCACTTACTGATTGCACTGTGGTTATCAGGCTGGTAAGCACATTTTTCTGTCAGTTATTATATCAGTACCCACACAGGATTCTTCCTTCCAGGTTCCTAAAAGTATGGTCACAGATCAAGGCTGAACTGTTTTCACTAGCAATTTTCAATATTGATTAAAGGAGTATTAAAGCCTTTGTTTCAACAGCTCGTCATATCAGACACATATAAAGTCTCACATCTCTATATTCTTCATCTTTAGCCTTTCTACTGCTGCAGAATTCTATTAATTCACTTTCCTTAAGAGTTCTATCTTCATAAAAGGCTTAAAAAAGAAAGCCATCAGATATATATCTGAAAAAATATACTGTGTTAAGAGTAAAACCAAGGAAGTTTTAGAGATAAAAATTATTATAAATTTCTTTTAGCCACAAACAGCTTTCAGCTATTTGACTCTCATCTAAAATAGCTACAATTTTACATCAGTTTTATCTACTAATGAATCAAGTACAGCTCTATTTTATCCGTAAATTTTCAGAAGTCAGAGAGCACCAACTTCAAAAGATCTAATTTAAGTCTGTTAATGTGAACAGTCACAGTGACTTCAACCTAATTATGTCTTCAGCAAAGCGAACAGTTACATCACTGTAATTCAGCACGCTGATACCATTACACAACTCTGTATGTGATACAGAAAACAGACAATGATTCCCCAACCCTTTTCTGATGGCACAGATCACGGATGTGCTGTGCTGTATGAATCTACCCGCTCATTTTTCAGCATTTGCATTCACTGTCAGCGCTGTGCTTCCCACCTGGAAATAAGGAAAACTAGCACCACATAAATCACCAGAACTCCCTACAGCAAGCACTGGGACGTTACTGAAAAGCCTGGTGACTCAATGGTTGCTGTTTCCTCCCCCCTTTCAGCTTCCCACGGCTGCAGCTGAGACTCCACATCAGTGCTGGGCACAGGGACACTTCCCTGCACGTGTTCCCGTGGCTGCTGACAGATGATTGTTTTTTTTTATTTTTAAATAACCCGAAAAGAGGCAGGAGCACAGTCAAGACCTAGAAACACCGGCAGGGATGGAGACTGAGGGGGCACCCAGCCTTCCGCCAGACCTGCCCGGGGAGGGGCAGCTGGTCCCCGCTAACGCTCCCCGTTCGTCCTTCGCCCGGGCTTCCCCGGGCCACCGCGCTCCGTCCCAGGATGGCTGGACCTCCGCGAGGGCCAGGGGGAATGCAGGGAAGACCCGCG
>NW_010254070.1:0-4190 GCF_000690775.1 Eurypyga helias
CCCTTCCAACCCCAAAGATTCTATTATTTTATTCTATGATTCTATAACTGGGACCTATGGTGTTCCCCTCTGTTAGGCAAATAGCTGGGTAATCAAGTTATTTCAGCTGAGAAGTGTTCTTGTGGTGTTAGCAATTTGAATATTGGAGTTACTTATATTGACAGATATGCCACCCAAAAAAAAAAAAAAAGGGAAGGGCAAGGGGGGTGGATGAAGTCTCTGTCTGATTTGTTACCTGAGGTCTCCTATAGCTTAGTACAACTTTGTGTGCTGTGACCTTGTGAGATGTTGGCTGCAGGCCATGGCAGTGTACGGATTGCGTCAAGTCACTGTCCTAGATGGATGCTTCTGCTGTGATGAAGTAGACAGGATCTCCAAGAACACGGGAAGAAATAGTTTGTCTTTTTGCCCAGGGAACTCTTACAGCAACCGTTTAAATAAATAAAAGTGAAGAAACTGAGCCTTAACTTCCTCAGTGGCTTTCTTCTACTCAAACCTTCAAACAGCAGCAGAGCTGACCTCTCTTGGTAGTGAATAGCACTAGTTTTTAGACTCATTACTAGGTAAAAAGGAGCTGGTTTTACTGTTTTTTCGTAATCAATGATATAGAAATTCCTGTAAATTAATGCAAGTCACTCAGAACTTGAATGCTAAATTCTGCCAAACTCCTTTGTAATAGCAGAACATCAAGCTTTTGCCAAATTCACGTTTTTAGGTACAATTTCTCTCCTTCATTATGTGCCCCTTTATTTTTGAACATGCCACTTGCTTTTTCCATACACAATGCTTTCAAACTTCAGGAGTGTCAGCTGTAAGATAGATGATGATTGTTGCCTTTACTCCCCTAAGTTGCTTTTCCACAACTAACTCAGGTAATTTTGGAGCTCAAAGATAATGCTACTTAGTTTTTTGTTTTTTTTAAAGGGCTAAGTTGATATTAATGACTGGTCTGCTGGTACCTACTGAAAACTAACAGTTATTCCTGTAACTGGTTAAAGTGTACATACTAGTAATTGTCCTGTCCTGCCTTATCAGATAGGACATAAGGAATGAGTGGGAAAAGGGATTTTGCTCAATGCTGCTGACTAGCAGTTTTATTGCAGGTATATTTTCCTTGGAAACTGAGGGAAAAGGGGGCAGGAAAAAGCATGCTGGATAAAGGATGCTTCACAGCAAGGAGTATTGCGTCAGTTGGCTTGAAATCTAAGCAGCAGGTGAAGGGGGAAATGTCCTTGTTTTTTTAAATCATAATTTTTTTTTTAAAAAAAGCTTTTTTGTGTGTGTGTGTGCTTTCCATGTAGGTGGGAGTACAATACACAGTAGTATCAAACTATTGCTGAACACACATTTCTCCAAAGCTGCTTGTGGCCCTTGCACCCCAGTTACACTTCAGAGCTATGTAACTTGTTAAATTAATGGAATATGTAGAGAAGTTAATCATATAATTTAATGATTGCTTGTTTATATCATCAAGTTCTCTTTAATTTTGGGAGGAATTTTTTTTCGAGCTTATAGTGCCTTCTGACCAAGTCTTAACACTCCAAAAAGTAAACAGATGGGGTTATTGTCTGGTACGATTACTTGCTCTTTGGAGATACCATCACAGTAGTGTGTTAGTGGTACAAAACCAATGTCAAGTGAGTTCTGCCTACCAAAACGTGTTCCAGGTTGGTACAGCCTAACTAACACAGTTTTAGCACTAGGAGGTATAATTTAGGCCTTGTATAAGTACGTTTTATTTCCCCTAGACTATTTACTAGGCAAAAATCTGCTGTGGGGAGATGGCATTGGTTGCATAATTGACTTTCATGTTGTCAGTATGTTTGTCAAAATTGAGGGTAATTATGGACATAGGAACTTAGGGACTTACATTTTCCTGGAACTGCTGGTGACGAATACCATCAACAGTGTAGTTGGGTTGCACAAAGCATACAGTTACAGTGATTTAGGAATCTCTTATTTTTACAAGCATATATTTGAAAACTTCAAAAGTTTTCTATAATTTAGTGTAAAATTGTATTTCTGTGTTTCTGCAGTTTCCTTAAGCGCTCTGTTCTAAGTTTACACAAGTTCTAGAAGTCACTGTAGGAGCTGAAGAGCACAGTAAGTGTGCACTCTGTCACTTTTGGAGTGGCTCTGAAATACAGAGAGGAGGAGCCAAAGCAAGAGAGAGAGAGTTTTGCCCAGGTACTGAGAGCGTGAATGCCCCTTCCAAGCCGGGTGGCTTGAATGCCACTGCTCATACGCCATAAAAGAATTCTCCTGGGCTGAGTTCTGCCCTGATTTGAGTCAGTGCAGCTGCCTCATGATGAAATTGTTTGAGGGAAGATTTTGCACTGCCTTCAAGCAGTGTTTTGCTGCATGTGGAGCTTCAAACAGACCTTTTGTGCAAAAGATTGGAGTGGTTACAAAGGGCTTTATTATCTGTTTGTTTCTTTTCTGAAGTGATGACAGTTGTGCCATAGATCTCTATCCTTGTTTGCGAAGCTGTGTTTTTCCATTTGTGTGTACTTTTGGTTTTGTATCCCCCTCCGCAGCTGGTCCTGCAGTAGCTAGCGTTTCTTGCTCAGTCAGAGGTTACCTCGAGTGGTGGAAGAGGAAGGTATCCAGTCTTACACGGTCCCTTTGACAGCCCACTGGGTTGTGGGAATCATTGCTTATTTTATTGATTCTGAAGTTAGTGGGTATCTGGGGTGAAATCTGCTCAGAAATACGTTGTTCTGTGTACTGGTTTTTCCCTTTTGTCTGTGTTTGATCCTGTATTCTGAAGAGTCTTCCAAATTTTTGGTCTTGAGAGCATCGTGGAGTCTTTCTGTCACATGGCACAAAAGTAGCTGCAGGACTAAGTAGTTTTGCCTGGCACTGTATGTATTCTATCTGTGCCCTGAACTGTAACCCCGTGATTAAGACCCACACATAATGATTCAATGCAAATCAAAATACACTGCATGTTGGGGTGTCTACTCTCCCTTATTAGCTGGTAGAGCACAATCATGCTAGAAGCTTGGCTCAGACCAGGGTCTATTTTTGTATCTTCCCAGCATGAGTCTAGTCAGTAAGAAAATCTGTGAATCCAGCTTGTAGTCCTTTTTCTTATTTATTTCTTGTTAACAAGGTAACTGACTAAATGAAAACAACTCCCTCCCGTTTATTCAAATAATTGCAGATGCTAGGCTCTATGTCATTTCTCTTGACTGGCCTTTTTTCTCAAATAAACTGGGAGCGTGGCTGTATTGAGGCAAACAAAGCAAGATAGTTTAAATATGTTTAAATCCTTGCTAAACTGATAGCTGTGTGGTCTTCCTCAGAGTATCTGTGACAGAGGCTCTGTTCAAAACGCTGCTTTTCGCATAGAAGAGGACCTTGCACCAGGGGAGCTCTGAAAGCTATTGATTCATCTTGAAACCTTCCTTATGGTAGAAGAACATATATTGTATTTGCCTTTCATGGTAAGTGTGGTGGTGTAAATGCAGCCAAGAGTTAAGAAGGGTAAAAGCTGGACTGGAGAAAATAGAACAATGTAGGTATTGGCCTTCTAGGTTATTAAAATATTAAACTGTCTGAGTTTTTATAGGTTTCTTTCATAAGGAACACCAGAACAGTGCAATGCTCAGTACCTGTCTTTAATCAGCTGAGTATGAACATGTATATTCTGAGAACGAGAGGTTTTTTAATTTCCTTTTGTATCCTTGGGTAATGAGAATACTACTGGATTCTATTTAATTACGCTCTTTTCATGTTTTGTGCATCACTGATTTTTGTCTAGATGAGGAAGTTGCTTTTATGGACATGGCTTTGAATTAGCAAACTTTTTTTGCGGTGACAATACTCCATTTTAGAAATTAAGAAAGTCTACTTTTTTAACATCAGTTTGTACTTCAGACATTATTTCATAGGGAGTTTTAGGGAGTTGCCAGTCTTGAACTGGTTGACTGAAGAAAAGCAGATGATGCAATTTTTACATTTGCAGTTTTATGGCCAGCTACAACTCCAACCCTCTTGCCAGTTGACCAGTCTTGTGGCCCTATGAAAACCTCTCCCAGTTTTTCCTTTTTACTTTGTGTAATTTAGAAACGTGTTCCTGAAGGGATACTGTTATATTCCCTATACCTTTAATTGCATTCCTCTCTTTTGCAGAATGGAAGAACCTAATTTGCAAAAGAAATACACCAAATATCACCCTTTTATAT
>NW_010254071.1:0-12979 GCF_000690775.1 Eurypyga helias
TCCCTGGCTGCTTCCCTAGAGAGGTCTCGTACTCCAGCGACCGCAGAGGGGACGCGGCGGCTCTGGCAGGGTCCCCGGGCCAGGGGCTGGCTCTGCTGCATCGCTGGAAAATACTTCGTACTTCTCTTTTTTTGAAGACAGTGATCATAATGCTTCCTGCTGTGGCTCCTTGGCTCTCTCGGGCTTCCTCCTGTGCAGAGACAGAGACTTTCAGCTTGAAATTGCTGCACACAGTTTGCACTTTACACGTTGGGCCTTCATCTTTGGAGTGGTTTTGGGGGCACTTGGTGTCCGCAGACCTCATTTGGAAAGCAAACTCCTACTTAGACTGAAGTAGCATCAAGTGGTGTGGGTTTGCGTGTCCTCTAGGTTTCTTGCTTCTGGTTTTGCTGTGGTTTTGTAAGACTCTGATTCTTTAACCCTGCTCTCTGCTGTCAGAGTTTGGATCAGAGGGGTTCCCAGTCTGTGGTGCTGATGGAAAGGAAGATGCTAGACATGCTGAAGATTTTGCTCTGCCTTTCAGGCGGACCGTGGATAGTACATCCCCTGTAAGCTAAAAGGCTTTGGCTCGTTTTCTATGGGTGAGATTTCCAGTTGCTGTAGGGCTTGCAGTCCTATGTCTTTATGAATGTTGTGGAAGTGAAACTTCCTGCCTTGCCCTACCTAGCCATGATTTTCAAATCTCTGTTGTTCAGAGGTTTCCAGGCCATAACTCAAATGACACTGATAAAACCTTTTTACCATCACAGCAGGACTTGGTATCTGAAGTTTGCTTTCAAAAGAGTTGTCTAAACGTTTGTTCAGTAATTCCCTTGCTTGGGTTACTATGGAAGAAGCGCCCTTACTGTTGAGTAGGCCTCCCATATCTTGGTGAAGAATACAGGTTGTGTTACGTCTTGTTTTGCTCAGGCCCTTGTCCTCTCAGAGGCTCACCTCCTATCCCTCCACCCCCCTCCAGTGGAGGAGAATCCGAGGAAAAGGCACTTGTGGGCTGAGAAAATTACCTCAGCCTAAAAGCCTTCTTGAGAGCTTAGAAAGAGACATGCAATACACTTTTTTCCTCTAGGTTTAATAGTATTTGTACACTTGTTATTTTTCAGGTACCTTTAAAACCAGGAAGGAGTCTTATGGATTGGATTCGGCTAACTAAAAGTGGGAAGGACTTGACTGGTTTTAAAGGGAGGCTAATCGAAGTGACCGAAGATGAGCTTGCTAAACACAACAAAAAGGAGGACTGCTGGATATGTATAAGAGGTTGGTTGCTGTGATGTTGCTTATGCATTTTTTGCCTAACTTTTTCTCTCCCTTACTTAAAGAGGAAGCAACAAGAAACAAACAGCAAGAGCCACACACCAAAACAAACTATGCGCCTTCTATTTCAGGCCAGGTGTGATCGTGACATAATTGGACACAACTTTGTTCAAGTTAGAGACTTTGTGTCATTTTCTTTGCTTTCAAGCCCATCTTGAGAAGTCTTCCAAGTGGGTATATTTTATGCCTATTTTATGTCTGTATATGAAAATAATAAACCATAAGATTGTCGGTGATGCCTCAAACAATAAAGTCTTAGGAAGAATAAGGCATCGAATGTGCTGACATGTACTTGCACTCCTCAGTCTTGGAGAGTTTATTATCCTTAGCAGTTGACTTTTTAGTGAGTGCTTAAAAACATTCAGAGGCACATAAATATTAAAAATGTTACTTAAGCCTGTAGAATGGTCTTTGGGAAATAAGTGTGCAAACCCACAAATTACTTCATGAAAGTCAGCGTCATGGTGTAACCTCGGCTAGCAGTGAAGTACCATGCAGCCGCTTGCTCACCTCCCCCCTTCCTCCAGTGGAGAAGGAGAATTGGAGGAAAGACAGTAAGGCAAACGACAGTTGCCACATGGAGCAATTGTAATCTTTATCTAACATAACAAATATCTGTGGTAATTAAGCCATTCTATTTATGTTGTTATTCTTATGAATTTTTAGCCCAGAAGTTGAAAGTATCATACATTAAAAGTTAAAAATGTGTGAAAGGTGTTTTGGAGCAATATCCCTGGCTAGAAGAATATTTTCAGTGCTGAAAATGACGTTCCTAGTTGTCTTAGAGAAAGGAGTAAAATGTTTGCTCTCCAGTTTAATAATTTAGAGGCTAAAATGCATTAATGTTGCCTTAAATTTGTTATGAGATTACAGCACTTCTATGAAGATAGATTAAAAAGATCAGAGTAGCTAATGTGATGTTTCTCTTGGAAGTGTGGTTCATTTAGGGGTAACTGTGATCTGGTAAGGAACAGCATTGATCTGTGACATAATGGCATCTCTCAGCTCCAGGAAAAGAAAGTTAAGGATTTTTCTGTGAGGGCAACTGTTTTTGTTGGGTGAGAGTGAAACTAAGGGTAAAATGTCATTCAGTACTGGCTTTTGAACAAAATAATAGGATTGTTAATGCCCTGTGTGCTGCTCTTGCACATGCTAGCAAAACTACAGTGGGAGGAGAGCTGAAGAAACTTTACTGTGGAGCTCTGTTCTTTTTTTCTCTCTCAAAAAAGGATGTCTGCTGCAGACAGAACCACTACTTAAAAATGCTTCTGTCTTGTCCTTAATCTCTTATTCCCCTGTGACTACCTCTCTGAGGTTGGTTTTTACAAGTACTCCACCAAGCATCTGTATCTGTCTTTAGAATTTTCCATCTCTGCCTTTTATTTGATCTAGAACTACTAATGAAAAAAAGCAGCATATCTGAAAATCCTGGTAGATTAGTTGTAGACCTGATATGTGGACAGATAGTAAAACACCACCACTGTGGAAAAGCTAAATGAGGTCTCTGCTTTGGTATAGTTCTCTATAAGAAAGATCAGCAATTGATGAGAGAAGTGCAGAGTAGAATATGACCGAGAGTTAACTTTGTTCATCAAAGAAAGCTGTCATATAGGCTACAAATTTATATAAAAGTGGGATGTCAGGGGAGTTAAAAGAGAGTGGGAAGGATGTATAAATGAGTTTTCTTTTGCTTCTGCAAGTTTGATGGTAAATCAGTAGTTAGGAGGTCCTAACGCTATAGATAATTTTGTTGTGTGCAGTAATCAGTGCTGCACACAAGATGGCATAGTGAATACATCCATCAGAAAATCAAGTCAGTAAAATATACTTCTTTTGAATGGTTGTTCTTACTGAAGAGGGTTGTCCCAAGTATGTCTCCTCCCCACCCAGTGCTGAATGCCTGCCTCTCCTTCTGAAGTAATTACTGTACACGTTTTAATGTGTTAAAAGCCTCTTATGAAAACACTGGCACAGTTCCACTTTTGGTAGCTTCCTGTTTTGTTAATGTTGTATATCTTTAAATATTCTGCTAGGTAGGCCTGCAATAGTCCTGTTAAGAGCAATATGTCTGTAGTTAAGTCTGTTTATAGCTGCATTCTCCAGGCTCTAATTACTCCGGTTGCATAGCAACAATAATGGGACATCATCATTTCAGACCTGTAAAGAAGCGTTGTTTTATCTCCCTGGAAATACTAAGAATAGTACTTGTGTAGAAAGAATGTGGAGCCCTTTTACTGGGACAGATTTGATAGCTGAGGTGTAAGCCTTTAGTGAGCACAGGCTATGCTAAGTTTTTTATATTGCTGAATCTGAAGAACGGAAGTTTTGTTGCTGACGGTAGCAGGTTTTCCTTATGGGACACAGTTCATTCCCATAGGCATTTTATTCTGTAAGTGATGGGTGGTAGGAAAACAGCTATGACAGCACTTCAGACGTAACTTCCTTGGAAGGGAAAGTGAAAACAATTCTGTACGCTAACTGGCTCAATTTTATGTCTCTGTTTAAAGCAGCCTCTGGTTCTTTTACTCCCTAGCTAGTTGTTCAAGGTTGAAGTCTGAACCCTGCAGACATTCGCAGGGACAAGCGGTATGGCATTGTAGGATTGGCATCTCCATGTAATAAGACATGTCTTGTGATCTGTACAGTTATGTAATTTGTGTTTCTGATTTTGTGAAGACATGCTGTTCATTCTATGATGTCTGTTTGCTGTTGTGCTGTTTAATATACACTGTCCTTTCTGCTGGTTTTGGAGGTAGGAATGGTAGTGGTCGTAGAAGTTCTGCTCACATGTTTTATTTTCTGTTTTCTTAGGATTTGTGTACAATGTCACACCCTACATGGAATATCATCCCGGTGGTGAGGATGAACTAATGAAAGCGGCGGGAACTGATGGTACAGATCTCTTTGATCAGGTGAGAATAGCTGGCAGCGAATGACACTTGCTCGCTGAAAGGTATTTTGAAAAATGCATGTATTCTGGTTGTTTTTAGGGCATTCCAGTGGAAATGGTGGTTTGAACTTTTTCAGGTGTAAGGAAAGGTAGTGGGTTACCTCTCAGGATGGCACTTACATGTGCTGAAGGAGACATGTAGTTTAAAATTTGTATCAAAATCCAGTGATGAAAATGTCACTTTATGTTATTGGAATGATGCTTCAGTTTGGCCATTTTATTAAAGTAAATTTTTTAGCAGAAATAGCAGTAAAACTAGCAACAACTTGAGACACCACCTTCTTAGTAAATGACTACAGTGATTAATTGCTGTCATTTGAGAGGCATTTTCTTCTCAACTTCCAATTTTTGAAAAATGCTTGTACTATTCTTTGGTCTGTTTACTTGGCTGTTGCGGTATCAGCGGATAAAGTACTAAGAAAAAATGCTGGGGCTGGTAGTAACTGATTGTGAACAAATCACAAGATGACAGTTGTTCTCTTCTTTGTTCACTGTTTTTTTAAATGTTTTGAAAAGACTCAAAGTAAAGGGTCTGCAGGATGGGTGTGCTTTCTGTAAGGAATCGCTCACAAACCTGGTGCTGTAAAAGAGCATTTACTGAGTTGGTGTTTTTTAGAAACAGACATTCTTTGAGTCTCCTTGGCTCACAGTGATTGTCTGAGAAACTGGGAAAGAGCAGAAAGGAAGCCTTTTCCTGAAAGGATATCTGTTAGCTCTTTACAGTTTGTGCATCACAGTATGTTCTGCCTTTATTTGCAAAAAGTGTTTTTAATGATGAATATAAATAAAGAGGTGATTATGTTTTAGCTTTATCTTTGGTTGATCCTTTCACAAATTAAGTCTTGATTTCGGCATAATTCTCTGGTTTCAAGAAGTTCGGAGTTTCTCCTAGAAGTTCACCCAGTATCAAGTTGTGGCCTGGAATTCTGTAGCTAGATCGCTATCAAGTTTTCTGTGGTGTGCTCAGACAGAGGAGGCTTGACATCAGGAATATTGGGGAAGCCCCTCAAGTTGTTACCAAGTTCAGATATATACTTGCTGCATTTTTTTTTTCCTGTGGGAATGTTCTGGTCCCAGGCAGTGATGAGCTGCTCTCCTAGGGCAGTCTATAAGATTTTGTTTCATTCCATAATACATCAAGCTGAGTGATCACTGTACCGCCTCCCCCCCCCACCCTGTACCATTGGGCCAGGGGGAAGCTTGCAGAGGCTCAACCCAGAAGGTGTAGGGGGTCGTGGCCCCAGTCTTTGTTGGGTGATTAGCAGACAGAGTCTTTTGTCAGGCAGATTGCTCTGGGAAGGGGCTGTTGAAGGTGTTCTTTCCCCCTGCTCTCGGCTCCCAGGCTCAGGGAGGGAGTTTTTGTCCTCGAGGCTTTGGATTTATTTTTGCCTTGCTGTTCTGGAACCTGGCTGTGTCTGCCCACAGGTGGTGAGATCCTGTATCATTTGTTCTGTTTTTCTGTTCTTTTAATTAATTATTAGCAATAGTATTGTTAGTAAAACCATAAGTTTAATTTATATAATTAAATAATTCTTATCTCAACTTTTTATGAGCCTCCTTTGTTTTTTTTTCCTGTTGTGTAGCATACATCATAAAAACGCTCTTCTGAAATATGGTCTGTAGCTCAGGGTTATGATGTTCGGATACTGCGAGGCCTAAAATGAATACATTAAACTATTGTCACTTTTACGTGGTCCTATTTTTTTCACTTAATTACATGCTATCTCTAATAGGAGTAAAAATAAGTACTGAACAATGCAATAATGAGTTTGTTTACAAAAAATTTGTTAAAAGAATTGCATTAGCTGCTGCGCAGAAATGAACTTTTCTATTTCAGTGCATAGAACAACATAATAAGAATTACAAATTTTATGAAAATCTATTTTGTTAATATAGGTTCATCGTTGGGTCAATTATGAATCGATGCTGAAGGAATGTCTCGTCGGGAGAATGGCTGTCAAGCCTGTTGCTGCTCTAAAAGGTGAGGTTTTTAAGAAGGAAATAATTTCTGTTATGTGTTATTCCAAAGTCATCTGGAAATTTTGAGAAATCCTTAATAATCATATTTATACGGAGAGTCTGGTTTTGGATAGAGATGAAGGATGTTGCATATATTCAGTCTTTTTACAGCAGATACCTGAAGATGAAACTATTTTATGCGTGAAGACTTTTTTAAGTAGTGTACTGCCATGTCTCTTGTTTTTAGTCATCAGAAAACAGATGTGTATCTTATGTGCATATGTATATAGAAATAATTCCTTCCCAACCACTCCCCCCCCTCCACCTCGTCCCGATCTCTATTCTTTTGATCCCCGTGGACAAACTGTCACAGGCAGCTCTGTCATCTTGAAATAAAAGCCAGTGTTTTCCATCTGGTGATTTCAGCACCAGACATAGGTCTGGGAAGTTGCATATGTATTGAGATATTTGAATACACTTTATGGACAATTATCCTTTCCAGAACACTTTGTCAGGTCCTTTAATTTGAATTTACTTGGAGAAAATTTTGCTGATACAACAGCCTCCTTTGAGCCGTCTTAAAATGCTGGTGATGGTTTCCAGAGACTTTAATCTTCAGTATTTGGTTGGTAGGCCACAGCAAAGATTTCCTGTACCTGGGATGCAGACACTGATACTGACCCTTAGCAAAACTGCAGTGAAAACATGAAAGAATTAATGGTTGCAGCTATTTTTTCTCAAATTCTGTCTTTTTGTTCACAAATTGAGAAATTTTGTTCACAAATTCACAATCTCTTGTAGTTTTTCAGCTTCTGACAAGGAGTACTGTATACTTCCTTAGCACTCAGGTCACGTCGCTTAACAGTTACATTGAGTTTGGCCTGCACATGAAGGGGAATAGCATTTTAGAATCATAGAATCATGGTTTGGGTTGGAAGGCGCCTTCAAGACCATCTAGTTCCAACCCCCCTGCCATGGGCAGGGACACCTTCCACTAGACCAGGTTGCTCAAAGCCTCATCCAGCCTGGTCTTGAACACTTCCAGGGATGGGACATCCACAGCTTCTCTGGGCAACCTGTTCCAGTGCTTCACCACCCTCATTTTACGTCTCCATGTCGCTACATAGTGAATACCAATGTGAGGCTTTTAAGTTAAATGCTGTCAAGTGTGAAGAAACCTCGACAGCATAACTGCTTCATGGAGTTGAGGTGTTACAGATAAGTTACTGCTACTTTGTTAGCTGGGTTAGAAATTTGTAAGTAAACCTGACTTTTGCAGACTTCATTAATCTAACTTTCTGCAACTGGAAGGAATTTTTGTGGCAGCCAGTCTGTACAAAATAAACATGTCTTTGCCACTGCCAGCTATGACAGTCCATTTTCTGCTGTTTGCTTTTTTTCCTTTCCTCTGTAATAGGACTGGTTTTATCCATTTTGCTGTAGTAAAATTTACAAGATGAAGGTTGTCAACTGTATAAACCCAGTTCTGTTGCCTGTGTCTGTCTTAGCCATTTCAGGCTTGAAAAAATGTAATTCCTTTAATTAAGGATTAAAGTGATTAGACTGGATTTGCTGAAATTCTTCGCTGTAGAATTCTCAAAATTCACTTTGAATCCTGGCAGGTTATGTATCCTCCTCTTCTGAGTTGCCAGAAACGTGGTTGACTAACTTCACTGTCAGCCAGCAGTAATTTTAGCCCTCTGTCCTTCCAGAAGACCATATTCAGCAGAGTTTGCTTTTGAAAATAGAAGAATAAAATACTAAACTAAGGTGCATGTTTTTGAATATAGGATTAAATGGGCCCATAAGCATAGAGGAAAGGAATATATTGCTTTTGTGGCAGAGGGTGAGCCTTTGGCGGCAGGGCAAGCATTTGTACTGGCTGTTTGGTACAGTCTCAGCGCAGTGCAGATAAGGCAGTTGTAGGCTTGCTGGGGCATTGCTGGAAGATTTGTGGTTGTTTAGCTTAATTCTTGGTTCCTGTGTTCTGGTGTCTTTTTTGGAAGATGGTAAAGTTATTTGCTCACTCAGCTGTTTAAGGAAGCTGAAGCTTGTCCTTGCATACTCTAGGGTTTGTTTGTTTTAAGTCATCTTTCAGAGATGCTGGTGATCGTTAATGTTTTATCAGCTTGTGTTTTGGGAATGCTGCGTGAAGGCATGGTGGTGACTAATAGGAAGTTCGTAAGTGTCCCTTCTGTGGTGTTACAGTGGAGCTGTGCACAGGAACGTGTCGTGTTTGTACTTGCTGAGAAGTCCAGTGCAGTAACTAGAGCAGTACCCAGGCATGTAGGAGATGATGTCAGTATCTCCCTCGGCAAAACTGTACAGCATTAAATGCTTGCCTTTCCTTCAAGGTACTCAGCTGTAAACATTAGCGTGGACATTAGTTTGTTGTCTGGTGTCTTTTAATGTAGCTAATGTTTCTTACAGACACATGTTAGTCCATGTCCCTATGTTACTTCAGTGGTAACATAACTTGGAAGCATGTTGTATGATTGTTAATTCAGTGAGATCAAACTGAGAGCTATGGTATCATCCAAGGAAGAGAGTTAGGGCTGTGTCTTTGAAGTACCTCAAACTGTCCTTAAAATTGCAATTCCAGTTTCGGTGCAGGATGTTAAAATGTTGTGAAGTGAGAGTAGAATTTAAACACCAAAACTGACCTTTAATCAGAAACAAGTATTTGTGAATAGCTTGCCTGTCCTGGGAGAAAGCTTGAAGTGGTGTATAGCCAAATACACAAACAAATGAAGCCTCAACAAAAAATTTTGGGGGGAACAGTCCTGTTCATCTTGTGGAGCATTTTGTTTTTACCTTAAAATGGCACAACATGAAAGTCTCTGATGAAGGTAAATATTGGTCAGGTCTGAAGTAATTTTGCAGTATCTTATGCTTGGTGCTTTGTTCAGAAGCCGTTCCTTCACTTCTCTCGCAGTGGCATTTTTTATTCTAACACTGGCTGCTGTGGTGCAGAGCCTTGGGAGGGGTTCAGAAGAATAGCAGAATAACATTTGTATTTTGGCTTTCATAAAAGGGAGGAGGAAGAACACATTGGTTTCTCCCGCTTCCCCAAACTTGGCTCCCATAAAAGAAAATAGGAAATGGGCCTTCATTTTGATGCTCAACGTAGAGAAGGCAGAAGGGGGCTTGGGTATGTCCAGAGGACTAGTTTCCCCACAGATTTGCTGTAGGCAGAAAGGTATGTGACCGAGAGGTGCAATGTCTTTCTCCTCGAGTTGAGCACCTTATATATGAATTGACGCTGTGTAATTCACCTCCTTGGTCTTTATCGTTTTTTTTCTGCCAGTATTGGTTTGTTTGTAGTAGTTGCTGCATACTGTAGATTGAATGAAAAACTCAGGTAATCACAGAATGGTTTGGATTGGAAGGGACCTTAAAGATCATCCAGTTCCAAACCCCCTGCCATGGGCAGGGACATCTTCCACTAGACCGGGTTGCTCAAAGCCTCATCCAGCCTGGCCTTGAACACTTCCAGGGATGGGGCATCCACAGCTTCTCTGGGCAACCTGTGCCAGTGCCTCACCACCCTCTCTGTGAAGAACTTCTTCCTGATATCTAATCTAAACCTCCCCACTTTCAATTTAAACCCGTTACCCCTTGTCCTATCACTACAGGCCCTTGTAAAAAGTCCCCCCCAGCTTCCTTGTAGCCCCTTCAGGTACTGGAAGGTGCTATAAGGTCTCCCCGGAGCCTTCTCTTCTCCAGGCTGAAAAACCCTAACAATAACTTTTCAAATAAAACTATTTGACAGAAGAAACTTATAGGAAGATTTTCTTTTTCCTGGGTTTCTGCTAAGGATTGGTTTTAGATTGCCAAGGACTAGGTCAGTCAGATTCAGTGTCACCTCTGTGTTGTTGTGAGACAAGTGTCATTGCAGGTCTGACAGATTTAGCAAGCTGCTTACCTGTGAAGTTCATAATTGTGAAAGATGATCTGTGATGTTTGTTTTGAAGTGCCAAAGTTCTGCATCTCCGGCCCTTTACTGCTGTGCAAGTTTTGGCATTTTTAACATAGGCTTGTGAGTACATAATCTTTTGGAATTGTAATCAGTGCTGCATTTATTTGTGACTTGGTCATATCTGAAGCGTTCTGGTCAATCTGTTGGTGTTTTAGAAGATTTATTTGGAGATCCTTACTTTGTCTTATTTCTTTAGTGTGTTGTGGGCAAGTACTGTGCTGTAACTTATTACAGCTGTGCTTGTTTTTTCTTAATGTTTGTAGAGATTTCTTCTACTCTGTCTGAAGAGAAGAAACAGCTTAATGGTAAGTATTCACCTGAGGTGAGGTGGGGAGTGAGTCTTAAACTTATTTGACTATTGTCTATGAGCAGTCTCTATCCAAACTTTTGTCTGTCTTTATATTTGAATCTGACGTTGAGGCTGTAGTGATCTGTGTAAATTACAGAATGCAGAATCCTAATCAGGTATTGTGAATTTAGAAGTATTAAAGTGTTTAAAAGTATTACAAGGCTGCAGTAGAGTAGTATAGCTAAGGGAGGTATGAGATGGACAAGCTTTCTCCTCGAGTCAGACAGGGTAGGTCACGAATAACTGTGTGCTATGAAATCTGCTGCTATAAAATTTCCAGGCTTTTTGGTCCTTCCACATGTCAGAAAAACTTGGTGGCCATGGGGCTGGAGTAGCAGAGACAAGACAAAATCTTGGGGAACGTTTAGAAATAATGTCTCTGGTAAAAGCTGGAAGGTCATCAGTGGGGAACGAGTTGAAATGGGGGTGAATTAGCTATCATAGCATCACTGAACTACTTTAGTTGTAACTGTGAGAACAACACTGGTGACAATTGGTGTAGCTCTTAGAGGAGCAAGTGTAGGCCTGTGAGCATATTGACAGGTTGACGGTGATCCTCGTGGAGATGGGGGAGCATTCAAGCCTTCCCTGAGCCCTTCCTTGGGAACTAGAGGTAGCTTTGGTTGCTAGTGATCAAGAACCATGCGTTTGATTTTGATGCTTTTAAGGAAATGTTACAGATGGATTAGTCATATTAGTATAAGAGCCTTCCTAAAGGAAGGATATGGCTTACGAATCCCATCAAATGAGCTGTGGTGGGGATAGAGTGTTGGTGGAGCAAATAAACACTTGTGAGGGGAAATAATACAATTTAAACTTACTGGCAAGAAGGGGGACAGGTGCAAATTGGTCATGGAAAAGTCTAGGCTGAAACTTTGGAAAAGAAGTCTAGAGCAGTCAAATTTTGGGGTGGCAAGAGGAGCAGAATCCTAGATGCATCTTAAGATGAAGCCAGAGGAGTTCTCAGGATGGTGTTCTGGCAGGTCTAGGCATAGTGAGGGGAAGATTACTTGTTTATGCTTTCTCTGGTGAATTTGAGTTCCCATTTGTTCTCTCTCTTTTTTTTTTTTTTTTCTCATACTGTCGTCTTTGCCCTCCCTTTGTGTTCTGTGAATATTGTGTTTGACTTCTGAAAGGCAGTTTACCTTTTATTATGCACAAGCATTGAGCTACACAAAAAGTTAAAACAGCATCATGTAGAAGTAAGGAAGAGACTGATTTTATTTGCTCCTGTTTTGCTCTATAACCTTATAAGATGTTAAGCTAAGACTTTTACAGGGTCTTCTGCCTGACTTTTCCCCCCTCCCCAGCAACAAGCAAGTTTCTGGAGCCTGTTAATCTTGCTCTGAAGGACTGGGGGAATTAGGAAACAGACTCTGCTTTAGTCTATCAGAATGATATCATTAGCAGCTGGTAGTCATTACGTACATGATACATATTTTATATTCAAGTAGAAGACTATTTTTACCACTCATTCCAGTGTTTTTGTCTTCTTGACTATTTTGATTTATGAATTCCTTAGTTTTTGTGCTTCTCTAGCTGTCCAGAGCTTTCCTATGCATCTTTCATATTCACAGTGGTTCCAGGTAAAAAGAAATAAGGGATATTCCCTTTCTCTTCTGCCTTGCTTCCCCTCCTGCTCCTAGTAATAACTCTTTTTTGTCCAGATTATGTGACTTGTCAGAAAACATAGGAAATAATTCTGATGGTAATTTACAACAAAATTGCCAAAATACTGATGCATGCTTGTTGTATTGAGTTGACCTGTTTGGCAAGACTTTTTCCAAAATAGGAGAGGTCAGTTCATGAGGTTACCTTCCAAGAGGTTTTACATATTCAGTTGCCAAGAGGTTTTACATATTCAGTTGTTGCATCTTGTCATGGTTTAACTCCGGCTAGCAAAATACCACGAAGCCGCTCTCACAAATCCCCCTTCCCTCCTCCAGTGGAGGGGGAGAATCGGAGGAAAAAGAAATAAAGCAGCTTGTAAAACTGAGATAAGAACTATTGACTAATTATATCTAAATTAATATGCACAAATACTACTACTAATAAATAATTAAAACAATAGAAAATAACACATATGATACAGTATGATGCAACTCCTCACCACCCACTGACCAATGCAGAACAAAATGCTGAGTAGTGAGAGTCAGACCCAGAGAGCCCGAGAGCCGCAGGCCGAGGGCCGCAGGCCGAGGGCCGGAGGCCGAGCGCTGCCGCCGCAGATTCCGAACGAACCCTATCAGCGATAGCAGCCCGGGAAAGCTAAACAAACCCCCCACCTCCCTCACAAACCAGCCAGCACAGGAGTTAGCGAAGCAGCTAACGCAGGAGTCAGGGTGAGGATTACCCAGCGTACGGGCGTGAACCGGAGAGAGTCAGGGAGGGAGAGTAATGGCGACCCGGGCCCCTACTCACCTCTACCCCG
>NW_010254071.1:13061-16153 GCF_000690775.1 Eurypyga helias
GGAGAAAGACCTTGAATTCAGTGCAGGCATTCCCCAGCGCCAGCTGAGAACTGATCAGTGCTGCTCTCTGCATCCAGGAACAGCTTCCTAGAAGCCACCGTAAAGAGGGTTAACTCTTTCCTGGCTGAATCTAGCACACATCTCAGTGCATAGCTGTTGTAAATTTTAGTCAAAATGAGTCTAGAAATAACCGTCACTGTCTGCAAGGGGGAAACAGAAGCCTATGGCATGGGTTCTGGTTTTTTTTGAAAGTTGTTGGCACTAGTGAAGACATTTTTGTCTTATCAATCTTAAGTGTATAAATAATAATTGTATTTAGAGTGTGTTCGGATCAAATCAACCTAAATGTATGCTTGATTTTTCTGAACATCAGCTGTGTGTAATGCTAGGGGCAATTAAAGCTGAAGTTTTCAGAATATATTGGCAGTGATAACAATCAGCGTGGGTGTAGCCTAATGTGCTCTTCAACATCTGTTTATACTTGAGTTTCAAACAAAAGACATCAAAATTTCGAAACACTGCCATTACTAAAGCATGCCTGATAACTTCATGTTTGTTTGGAAACAAATGTGTATCCAAGATGTATTTTATATCTTTTCAGCCTTGCACTTTTGAGCTAAACTGAATTTCTCTTTACGTCTTTCACCCTAACTATTATAATGATGATTTTTGCAATATTAGTTTAAAAAAAAAAACAAACCCAAAACCCCAGATTTGGACCATTCCACCATCTGAAAATGTGTTTGAGTTATATGCACATCAGATCTTGAAAAAACTTACAGTGTGGAAAAGGGAGATGGGAGAGAGTTGGAGATAGAGTTTCAAGTGCAGAAAAGTAAATCTTGAGCTTCAAGCAGCTGGAATTCTTTAGCTTAACTAATATAAGTGTTCCTATTTTTCTTAGTAATATTTGGAGTTTACAAGTGTGGAGGTTATGAGCTTGTTCTGGGCCGTAAGATCAAAGAAGACAGTAGCTACAGAAAGCTTTCAGAGCATCCTAAAATAGTTTAGGTTGGAATGAACATCTGAAGCTTTTTTGGTCCAGTCTCCTGCTCAAAGCAGGATGAACTTCGATACTAGATCAGATTGTACATGAGCAACCCCACCGTCATGAGAAGCCAAGAGGTGTGATATTTTGTTTTTTCTTCTTTTTTTTCTTCTCCCCCACCCCTACATAACCGGAATTTTCGCTGCTTCTTGTCTATTCTATTTGTATATTTTTGTTTCTGAAAAGAGCCTGGCTATCTTCCCTATGGTTCCTTCTCTCTCGCCCTTTTCTTGATAGGTAGTTGAAGACTGCAGTTAAATTTCCCCCTTAGCCTTTTCTTCTGTGGGCTGAGCCGAGTTCCCTCAGTCTCCTTTCATATATCCTGTGTGCCAGCTGCTGACCAATTTGGTGGCCTTTCCCCAGACTTGATCTGGTATATCAGTGTCTGTCCTGCACTGGCCAGGCCAAACTGGACACGGTGCTACTCCAGACGTGGTCTCACAAATGCTGGACAGAGAGGAAAGATCACTTGGCAGGGGGGTTGGAACTAGATGATCTTTAACGCCCCTTCCAACCCAAACCATTCTGTGATTCTATGATTGCTATGCTCTTGCCGAGGATAAAGCTCGCCTTCATCACCACACAGATGCAGTATCTGCCCAAGTTTGGGTTGTCGCCTTGGAACAAGTCCTTGGAAGGTTTCCTGCAAAGCTCTGTTGTATTCAGTCAGGCCTCCCACTTGTTTTGTTGCGTCAGATACCTTTCCCCCACTCCCCACCTGCAGAATTTTGCATTAGCTTGTGAGCTTCATGAAGCTTTTGTCAGCCCTTTTCTTCAGTCTGTCTGGGTCTGTTTGAGTGGTAGCCATAACCTTTTGTGTTTCGACTGCTTCCCGTGATTTGTTACTGCTCATGTATTTCCTGGCAGCAGGACAGTGTGTGCCCTTCGGGTTTCCAGTGATGGTATGGAACAATATCAGCATTCCCCATTCCCTAGGGAATACCAGCTGTAACTAGCCACCAATTGGACTTTGTACTGTTGATCACACCTTTTGTGACTGGCAGTCCTACTAATTTTCTGTCCAGATTGTAATCACACCCAGCGCTCTCCAATGTGGCTACAAGGATAATGTGAGAAACTCTGTCACTCGCCTTGCCATTGCATGGGATTCTGCAAAGCAGTTCCTGAGACCAGCTGAAGTTTGCACTTGTGAGGCCCAGTTATAATTCTGCTCTTTATCCTGGTCACCTAAAACTCCTTCATTTCATGCCTGACATCAAGTGGCTTCACCACCAACTTTTATTTATTTATGACCATCATGACTGATAGAGCGCTTTCCTTAATTGGTTCATTGATCACTTGTGTCGTTCTCTTTTTGTTGCAGCGTTACTTCTTGTTCAGTGTTTCAGAATAATTCATAAATATCTTGGATTACCAGAATGTTCTGTTTTGTTGTGGCTGTTTGTTTATTTCTGTTGACCTGCAAAAGCAAACAGGAGTGTGTATGACAATGAATTCCTCTTATCCATGGAGGCCAACCTAAGCATATATATATGTCCTGAAGAAAGGTTTAGCCTTTGAGGAGGCTTTATCATTAGATGATTGGTTTTCTTCTGCAGTGATCTAACTGCTCTGCCATTTAGCTTCCTTGGCAGCTGCAGATGGTATACACTTAGGGGTAATTAAGGATCAAAGGATAAGTAATTCTGACGAGTTTTAATTGCTTTGGGTTAATTCCTCCGTCTGGATGAACAAATAATTTTGACAGATTGGATTAGATTAGAGCTGCTTTATTTGGTTTTTTTAATCTAATTTCCACGTGGTGGAGCCACTCAATTACTGTTTAAGCTTGTAGTCAAACTACTAAACTTACTGGCATTTAGAAGATAATCATCTATGTAACTGATAATTCATACATGAATTATCTTATGCATAGCCATTTCAGGTTTGCAAGGTTTGAATGGGCTTGAAACCAGCAATTACCAACTGTTATCTTAGACCTCTGCCAAACCACTGTCCAGGAAAACTCCTGCTGTTCACGTGGTGGTACAAATCATACTGTATTTCAGTCTGTGCAGCTTCTGAGCCACTGGAACAGGTTGCC
>NW_010254072.1:0-207 GCF_000690775.1 Eurypyga helias
AGCTGCGCGCCGAACCTGCGCCTACCTGCGAGCAGCACCCCAGCTGCGGGCACTCCGCAGAGCTCTGCTTGCCTCAGCACTCGGGCCCCACTACAGGCTGAATAGCTGCTTGATAAACAGCATGCACACAATGCCTCAAATCATTATTCCCGAGGCCAGGAATATTCGTCTTCATCCTTCTCTCCCCCCACTCTTCTTTTTTTTTTT
>NW_010254072.1:224-9746 GCF_000690775.1 Eurypyga helias
CCCCCTCCCCCTTTAGCAGCAGCTAAAAATAGTTTGGCAATTTACATTTTAACAGTTGCTTGTTATGTAGGGTGGCTTTGCAGTCTGGCAGATGATTTCTGCTAGATTAACAGAAATATATTTAAAATGTCAGAGAAGCTAAAACACAGAGCAGTGCAATTTTCACGTAATTTATTACTGTAATTCTAGGCGAGTAATAAAGCTTACGTTACATCTTTAATATTTAGGAGTGTCAGCCAGGTAAAGAGATCATTTTAGTCAATGAAAAATTTCTCTCATTTCTCTTACTAGGCTTTAATTTTAAGAAGCAGTATTTTTCAAATGGTTTCCATTTAATTTTTCTTCTGTGAGAAGAGTGGAGACAAAAAATTGCTGATAAATTTCATTTGTATTAACATCGTACCAATCTGTGCAATAAAGTGCAGTTACTGTGAATAATCAGTAATTGTGATGCTGCAATTTTTAACTGCTCTTTTTTCTGTATTTCAGTGCTGAATAGAGCCTCGAAGTAAAATGATCTATTACACAAAAAAAAAGGCTATACGAGATACTATGTGTTTGGAACTAAATTGCACTGAGCATCATTGTAAACTGAAATTGAGTAGATAATTACATAATGTTGTCTTTTTGTTTTAAATATACCTTGCTAACAAGTCAGAATGTATTGTGGGAAAAATAAAAATTGATTTAGCTAATAAGTAGTGCAGAGAAGATACTTATAATATGGAAAGTCACAAGAAAGATGACACAATGATATTATACAAATCTGTATTTTTTAAATTTTTTGGGTTCTAAAAGATTGTTTTCCTCAATGTTTTTGTGTTAGTATAGGGCTGCCATGTCAACGGATACTCAACAGTAATTTAATTTCCTAGATTACTTTAACTTAATAACAAGAAATAATAAGAAATAATTATTTTAAAAAAATAATCTTTCTCTACTTTGTTTCTTTTTCTCCTGGATTTGTGTGGAATCTTCCAAAACTATTTGCTTTGAGGTTTATCTATCTTCATGTGTTTTTATCAGGGCCCAAAGTAAAAAGTCACAGGGAAAAGTGCTAATGAATTGTTTAGTTCCTTTCTGGAGTGCAACTCAATGTGAACTTCTCCTTTTCCTGTGAAAATTAAATGCACTAGGCAAATGCATTTTTAAGTTTTCCTGTTGCAAGTTGCAAAGTGGTGAGTCATTGCCCTAAACATTTCAAAATGTTGACATGCAAGCATTTATGTTAACTACAACTACTAAATTTAAAGCCTTGTGGGGATGATAGAAACTGAAGAATCGGTGGTTTATTTTTTCTTGCTGTTAGCTCAAGCCAGGCTTGGGTGAACAGGAAGATGATGATGTACCCTTTATATGATAGCGGGGGGGAATACAGGTCAGTGACTTACATCATTCTCAGGATTCAAATCTGTTGTGTTTCTGAGATTTTTTGTGATTTTAGGAGCTACCTTAACTAAGCCAAGACACTAACTAAACATCACGTGACATGAAGCCCCGTGTAACTAACCAGTGTGACTGAGTTTGGAAGAGCAGAGTGTCAGGATTTTCAAAAAGCTGTTCAGTCTGCAGGGGGAGGAGAGACAAGTGAGGCTGACTTGGGAATGCACAGGGAGATTGCTGTCTAATTACAGATGGGCCAGGAGATGCAACACAATTTTTTTTCCATGTGTAGTCAGAAAATATTTCAAACTAATTTATGATTAGTACCATAAGGTACTTCATGCGGTTGGCAGTGGCCCACCTCTCCATCCTGCCTTGATGGCATCCCTTCCCTCCAGCATGTCGACCGCACCACACAGCTCGGTGTCATCGGCAAACTTGCTGAGGGTGCACTCAATCCCATCATCCATGTCACTGACAAAGGTGTTGAACAGTGCCAGTCCCTAATACCAGAGGTCTCTTTCTAAATTCGAAGTCATTAGGTTTTTCAATGTATTTAGGACAATTTATAGCTTGATTATAAGGATTCCTCATGTATCACTATAGTAGGTTTATGGTCCATAGGTGCTAATTAATTGCAAGAATTCTCAGTGATGCAAAGCTACAGAAAACTTGATTTACATGCCTAGAACTACCTCCCAAACTCTTAAGCCACTTATCTTTTTGGTATCTTGCTAGTCTTTTAAGGCAAAGCATGAGAAACATATTTCAATAGATGTTGCAAAGATACCAATGGTACCAGAAGAACAATAATAGGCCTTACTCTAGCCTGTGCTCCTTCCGCCCCTCCAGTAAGGTGAAAGGAGGTTATTTGAAATGGTGGAGTGGAAAGGATCCAGTCCTCTGAAGGTTTATTTGAAACCCAGTGTTTGAGACTTTAATGTTTAGATTATATCAAAAATAATATTACATTCACCATGCTGAGTGGACTACTTTTTACAGAGTTATCATTGAATTATCCTCAATATTCTATCATTATCCTCCATATTAGCAAGTTCAGTGTGTATTGAAGTAGCCTGGTGTAATGCAACATCCTTGGAATACTTTTATGAAGTCTGTGGCTCTGAATAAAAGCTTTGGTCTATCTCAGGTAGATAGTTCTTGTGATGTTTAAATGACTGTGATGTTGCATTTCATTGACTTTCTAGTGGAACATTTTTGGTAAGATTTGTTCCCGCTGGCCAGAAGTGGTGTCAAGATGTAAAAAGCAGCATTTAGTTTGTTCAGAGCTGTTCTGTATTGCCTTGTGCAGTCAAGTGATACATTCAACTGCCACTTGTCTTCAGGATCTAATGCACTCAAAGACAGCAGTAACTTGCCTGACCCTTGCCTCTGATACTGTCCTGTGGATGAGAAGGCAATTTTAAGTAGCAAAACTGAGCAAATAAAGCCTTACAGATAATGCCATACAGAACTTGCCATTGCTTCCCTGTGATTTACGTCTCCCATCTTCTATCCTGCTTTATCCTCGTCCTGTGGTCACTTGATTGAGTGAAGTTTTTAGGGACTTGCTCTATACTCCTTTCTAAGCACCATGTTCATCTGTTCTCTTTAACAAAAAGCAAATATATATAAAAAATCCAAACCCTAAATTATGTTACAAACCAAGTAAAAGTGTTTGAGAATTTCTTTCTTAAGAGTAAAGACCTGGTTTCCTGGTAAGATTATTGTAGGTGTTTTTCAACATGGCCTTTATTTGAAATCGGTCTGAAACCAACAGTAAACTCAGATTATAGTATCCCACATGCTCAGTGCTACATGAGAATGCTCAGCTGTCCTTAAACAACTAAGCAGTCCATTGCAAAGTCCTGCTGTGATGGTTCAGATTGGGTTCTCCCTGTATTAGGGTGAAGGTGCTTGAGTAATGCTGTCCTAATAGCTTTTTTTGTTTTAAATTATCATCACATCATTTTTCCAGATCTAACTATCCTGTCATCTGATTGCGGTCAACTATCTTGAGATTGCTTAATTGAGAGATCTTCTTGTGCTAATCCTGCCTATACTTATGTGAGGGATATAGGATGATGTCAAATTACTTCTCTGTTTTGATTTGCTGCAGATAAATCATTTTTTAAGTTCTTACTATCAAAATGCATACTAGATGGTCTTCAAGTTGAGTGTAGATCTGCGTAAAAGAACTTTAAATCTGTGCACAGTTCTGTATAGAAAAACTAACAACTGAATTACAGCTCGTGTAATTTAGGGAGAAGTTACATGCAATTGCTACAACTTCTGCTTTACCTCAAAGGTTATTGTGTCCATTACCATAAATTAGTGTGTTGTTTAATAACAATAGATAAGGATAAAAGCTTTTTTTGAAGACTCTTTCTTACTGTCTTTTGCTTGATACTACTTGTGGCTTTGGTGGGAAGGCTTTTATAGTCCCTGAAGTCAGCTGGGGAAGTAGTGAGCAACGTTGTGTTGCCAGACTTCTACGTGCTGTTGAGCCGATTCCGTTGCTTGCTCAGCCCAAATGTTGGGCAGGTTGCTTTGCCTGCAACCGTGCTGTTTGTCAGGCATGGGCAATACCGAAATGATTGCTCTTCCAAAAGGATGGTACTGAAATTGAAGCACTGCATAATCTTTAAATGAAATTTCAGATGAAACCTGCATGTTTGCACACTGAAGTGAAGGGACTGAATTAAATTACTTCATTGTTTCAGTGGCACAGAGTTTTTTGTGATGTCAGGAAAGCAAGTAGTGCAGCCTTGGAGATGTAGTTGTGGGGTTTCATACCACTGGCACTGATAGCTAGGATTAGTTGCTAGCGTTCTTCTGTAGGGAAGTTGTGGGCGGATTCCTAACTGTGGATGACAGGAGGATTGCTCCTTTGGATTTTGGTAGCTCACTCGGCTTTATTTGCCAAACAATTTTTCCAAGCAGCCGGTTGGAATACAGAAGGGGAGAGATGCAAGGAAATACATGCTGAGACACAAGTAGCTCTTTACATTTTTGCCATTCGATCTTCTAAAGCTTCTGACGTGGAATTGTTTCATAAATTCCCAGAGAGTGTGTGTGTTGATAGATGAGGCTGGGCTCAGGTTTTGCCTATGGAGCCACCTGCAGGGAGACGACACAAGTGCAGGTGTAGCCGCCTGGTTTTGGAGAGGGGAGAAAGAGAAAAATGTGCTGTACTTAGTAATGAGACCAAACTTCCATCGCACTAAGGCAGGACCAGCAGAGGGACCCCTTAATCACTTTTTAATTTCTCAAATAAATTTTCTTGGCCAAATTAAGTTGATGTTAACATTTTTTTAAGGTCTATACAGAGTTTTAGGTTGGGTAGGTTTTTAGCACATTTTAGGATGATTAATCTCTGGCTTCTGATGGGATAATTTATTGCCTCAGGATAATAAACATGTTTGACTTTTTAATGAAGATATAGGTAGCTAAGTTCTTCATATAGAGGCTTTCCAAACCTTAAGCACTTAATAATTTCAGAAAGGTAATGAAAGTTTCTGAATTTGAGCAATATCCTATCAAAGTTATATTTAAAATATTTTGAAACGAGTTTTAAAATCCTCCTCAAATTGTTTTGTGTTTGATTTTGAAAAATGTGATATACAACACTTTCTTTGTCATTCTTTCCACCCTAGTAAAATACAACCTTAAACATCTTAAAGTCAACATTATTTGGGAAACTACTGGAAGAGAAACTTCATAGCAGTCAGAGGTACTTGGGGTTTCCTGCAAAGAAACAGACAAAAAGTCCAGCCAACAACAAAACCTTAAACAACCATTACTCGACACACACCCCACCTTGTGATATTGCTAGGTAAAAGTAACTGATAGCAATTAATATGAACTTCATTAGTATTTGTGGTCTGTTCTCTATCCTTTCAAACTGTTCCCTCTTCTGTGGTTATAGTAATAGTATATTGAATAGTATAGTGAATATTAAATGTGAACTTAAAGACAAACCTTTCGAACGGGTAAACCACAGACCCGTTTTAGCTCTGGCATAGATGAGTGAATTTGTTCAAAACATCTTTCTTTAGATGTTGTGGGGGTTTTGCTTATCAAATTTAATCCACTGGGATATTTTAAGTTGTCTTCCATACAGTTAGTCTGCTCTGTCTTTGCTGAACAGCATACTTAGCCTTCTCTTGTTAACCAACCACTGTAATTCCGGGATTTTGAAATAAATTAACATTTCTTTAACCGATTAATTAAATAGAGGACAGTATAATAAGCCATGTGTTTTCCCCTTAAACCAGCCAGGTTTATTCCTTAAGGCTGGTATCTTGCCTATTCTAACAGCTACCTTATACATGTTCAGTAGATCCTTTAGCAATGATTTTAATTTTGGCCTTGCTGTAGTTAATCATCATAAATGGTTTTAAAATAAGTTTTATATTGTGAGTCCTAAGATGCCTAGATTTTTCTTTTCCTTCTGAGGTGTTGCAAGAGAAGCAGCTAAAGGTGTATTTCAATTATCAACAGGTTTGCAGTACTGGACTAATGTTCTATCAATTTGTCTTTTACTCGCTGTTCCCCATTTCTTGCCTTTATTTCAATGGGGCATCAGTTGGGATCTGTCTCTTCTCTTCAGGTTTCAGTTTTCTTAGAACTGATAAGAACTTAATCACTTGTGAAACTTCTGTTCCTGTCAAACATGGCTGCAACTGATAATCAGGCCCAGCCTTGGGCAGGGTGGGGAGGAGGGGCTTCTAGGGTATTGCCTTCGCTTTATTTCTAAAGATAGCGGCTTAACCTAGTCCCTGAGAAATTAATTGGAAATTTAGTAAGAACAACAGAATTGGTATCTCCATCAAAAGCAGGTTTGGGCTTTTATCGCGTTACCCTTTTTTTCAGATGGATTGAAGCCAAGTCTGTGCGAAAACTGATGATAGTTGGTTTTTACACATCACGGTTGCTTTTTGTTGGTGACAAAGGAACTGTAATTTCTAGTTGCACGTAATTCATTGTAACAGTTTTTCTGCTGGTTGTGTTTGAATAGACCCATTTAGAATAAAAAGCAATAACATGTTTAAAGTATTTTGATATTTCAGTGTTGTTGTGGAATACGTTTGACCAGAGGATGGCTCTCGTCTGTTGAGAGAGTTACATAATTACCTTTCCTAGGGTATAATTTTCAGTGATCTGGAGAAATTGTGTTTATTTTTTATAAATTCAAATAATGGGTTACCTATGCTTATTGTGTATTGGCTTTGTGGCTCTGGTGAGTTGGGCAAAAATGTATTTCACATAAAAGTTTGCTTTCAGGGAGAACGTGTAGTTCATTGACAAAATCTCTCAGTATTAAACTGATGTTTGAAAATGTTCTCCTGCAGGTAGCTTAGTTTATTATTAGGTCAGTGTTTTGCTCTGCATCGGCTTTCATAATCTCTTTACATACTTTAGAAACAGGCAGTTTATTGTTTTTGACACACAGTACAGGGTCATGAGTGGAAACAATTCGGGCTGCAAAGTGCATGTCAGTTCAGTGCTCCTCTGCTGACGGCATGTCTGTCTGAAATCAAGTTTAAAAAATTGGCCCTGTCTCCAGCTGACTTGTTTTGTCAGGCTGAGTCATAAGATTAACCCTTGACTTGTCACCAAGGAAAACCGGAGTAAACAACTGTACGCAGTACAGTATCACTGATCCAGCTATGATTCATTCCACTGTAACATGATTCTCTTAAGAAAACAAATTTTAGAGCAGCTGTTGCTGGGCTTAAATGGGGATTATAAAAATTGCAACCACAAAACTAAAACTTACTTTGGACTTGAGGAGCTTTTGGAATAGTTATCTGGTAGTAGCTCCTGCAGAGACAGAGATATCGCTAACAACATCACGATTTTTTGAGCAGTCTTTCAAGTTCTTCTGTTTTAGGTTTATTTTTTATCTATTCTGGTGAAAGGTGGTGTGATGTGCTTGATGGAATTATGGTTTCACCCTGTAGGGTGAATTGATGTAGCGAATGTCCTGTGAGAAACCATGTTGTCGTACGGTAAATGCAGAGCCCATGCAGTGATAAATTTCAAGTATTGTAGACTCCGATTTTGCTCCCACCGATGCAACCGAGGGTAGGACAACTAATTCCCTTTGCGGTAAATTGCAGTTGTTATCCTTCTGTTTTGTGGGGAAGTAACTGGAGCAAATTCATTTATTGACTCATTATGGAGGTACCAGTCTTCAGCTTGTCTACAGACAGCATTTGCAGTGGCGTTACTCCCTTCTGTTAATCATATTGTTGCTGTTGTCTTACCCGTGTGATGGTGAACAACATCAACGATTTCCTTGGGCTGATAAATGCTAATTGTGTCAGTAAATGTTGCTGGTTAGGATTACCTATAGATTTGTTGTTACTGATGCCCTGGCCAAGTGTAGCGCAGTTGTAACATGGAGGAGCCCCCCACCCCAATGCTACCCGGACAAGTTAGTTTTTTCTGCTGTGTTTTAACCTTTTTGCAATTGTATGTAATAGGGGTGGATGATGCTTATTGAGAGTGGGCTTGATGGTGCTCTTCATCTCAAATACAACTATTTCAAATACCAAACATGTGTGCGTGGAGGCGCAGTAGCAATTACAACTATGTTGATGATCGTCTTCAAAGAACTGACTCCAGTTACTCCAGTTATTTTTAATGATTTAAAAGTTTGGTTGCGTGAGTTTCTTCAGGAAAAAAGGCTTCCTCTTGCTTCTTCAACTCTTGCAAGCTGAAAGTGCATTTTCCAGTGTTCAGGCTTCTTTCTAAGTTGTACACTAGTCTGAATTAGTGATTTCAATTCAGTGCACCATGAGGAGTAGCACATACAAAAATCTGAAGATCTTTTAGCATATCTCATCTGTAGAGCCCCGAACATTAGTGAGAAGCTTTAAGGAATGGCATTGTTAGTTGCAAATCAAAGCTTCTTACAGACTCTCTGGGGGCTGAAATGGGTCTTTGTGGTCCCTGGGGGAAGAAGGAAGCCGCGAGTCACTCTGTGAGCCTGGCGATTTAATAGTCTGAAGTATAGTGATGTTCTTTTCTGCAGCTGCTGCTGCTACGCCTTTTGTACTGGAGAGGAGTTCAGTTCAGATATCATTAGCTTTACTGCATAGTTAAAGAGTTCTGGGTGCATAGTTTGACTAGCAGTAAAAATGCAAGCGTTCTTCAGCTGATGTGCACTTCAGGACGTACTTGCCAACTTGGTCTGAGCACGGCAGTCTCCCAACTGACTGAGGAGTTCACTGGAAAAGCATTTGAAGCTGGAGGTGTGAATATGTTTTTGTCCATAGGTGTGTAGTCTGTATGTTTACAGACACTAGAGTTGTGTCCTGGGACAAGGGGCGCTACACAGAAGGTTTTCATCTCAGCACAGCGCCCTGCTGTAGCAGTGTGTCACCCTTGCAGAGCTGCCTCGTTCAGGTTTCACTGACATGCAAGGTGCTTGGCAGAATCAACCGAGTTTCTGCCACTTGCTTTCTTTCCCTCTGAATTGCTGGACTGAACTTTGCCCATTTCCCCCTCCCCCCTCCCCATCCTGAAGTATTTTCCTGCTTTTGTTGGGAGGGAGGCAGGGAGAATTCCCAGCTTTGGCAGCTGATGCAGTTAGAGGTGGAGAAACGTGGGTTTGCTTTAACCTTTTTGTTCCTGGGTTGCACTCCCTCTCTGACCGATCAGTTAATAACCAGCTGCGTTCGTGTGTAGAAAATGGCAAAACGTACCCCTCGTTAGGAGTGCACGTTCGTCAGTGCCCCGGTGTGGTAACGAAAGCGGGAAGACTGACCAGGCGTGGGTAACGTGCAAATATTGAGGGAACTTCGGGCTGAAAGTTGCAGTTTGCCGTATTGTGTAATTCACGTTCTTGTGATGTGCCCCAGTTGTTGGGGGTCGTGTGTCTGCCCCCTGTCCCCCCTTTCTCTTTTTTCCCCGTTCTTACATGGGTGCAGAATTGCTTTTTTTTGGTGCAGAAACTATATTACACATCACATAAAGGGAGTCTGGGCTCATGTTTCCAAAGAACCATCACACTTTGTGTAGTGCATCTTGAGGATGGATTTCGGATGGGTCCATCAAATGCTTCAGCGTTTAAGCCAGGCTGCGATGCCTGCGGTGCTGGGGCCGTGGCACCCCGCGATGGGCAGCAGC
>NW_010254073.1:0-275 GCF_000690775.1 Eurypyga helias
CCTCCCCGCGTCTTTCGACACACGGAGCCGATTTTTTTTTTCTTCCTGATGCGTCTTAGATTAAATCCACACTGAAACCAGCGATCCCACCCCATCCTGCCCCTTTCTCCATACCGGGGGGGAATAAAAACCCCTAAACAGCCCCCTCTCCCCTCTCTGGCATCTTTTTCAATTGATTTCCATGAGGACAGCGCCCGACCCCCTCCCCCGGCGCCTTCCCAAAGTTGGCTCAAGGTTTTGGGGGGGAAGACAAGTTGAGGAGAGGGAGAGGAGCG
>NW_010254073.1:331-1627 GCF_000690775.1 Eurypyga helias
AAAACAAATCCGTTCTTAATCTCCTTACCTTATCATTCTGGTATGCGGTCACTGCGATGAATTCAGTCTCCGGGAAAACGTAGGTCCTGAACGTGCTATAGGGAAGCTTGAGAATATCGTTGGCTCTGACGATGTGGAACCGCGGCTGGTACTTGTGCATGGAGTTTAAAATGGTCTGGGGGGGCAGGCGCCGGCAGCACCAGGGCAGAGGTGGGGGGAAAGAAGACGGTCAGCTGGAGCAGCACCCCCGCCTCGCACTTCTCCCAGCCACCGGCACTTTCTCCTCCTAATTTGCCTTCCCTCTCCTTCCTCCCCTCACTCCTCCCTGCCGAGCACACTCCAAAACACACGCACACGCCTTGCAGCATCCAACAAAAAGCACTGACAGCTCCAGCTCGCCGAGGTTAGGCTCTGCGCTGGACCCTTCGGAGGAGGGGGGAAAATCCCAGCAGAGCTCTCCCAGGAGAGGGGGAGAAGCTGTCTGGGCTCCGGCTGTAATGTCTTTTGATTTCAAGGTGAAAAAAAAAAAAAATAAATAAAGAAGCAGCAGCAGCTACAATAGCAACACCACCACGAGAGCCTTGGCTCGGTCTAATTGCTTGCCCCAATCCACTTAAGGCCTTCTGCGAAAGGCAAAAACGTATCGTCTAATCAAATCACAGCCAGCAAATGCAATCTTCGGCACATTAGAGATCCCCCGACCATGGCCACCACCAGCAACCCCTGGCTCCGAGGCAGAGGCTTTCCCAGGAATAGAAAGAAATGGCAAGGATCGTCAGAGCACTTATCAGCAGGTTTGTTTGATTTCACTCTTAGGGTAAGTTTTTATCTCTGCACACCCAGTAAATGTAAAGGAGTGGATAGACATGAATGGGCAACTTGACCTGTGATTTTGGTCCCTGTTTATTTTCACTCCGGCTTTGCTTTACATTATCCAGATTAATATATATTTAAATGTTTGCGTACTTAGGCCTTTAAGCCCTTTATACACACATGCATCTCATTTTCCTATGCGTAAAAAGTGTGATCGACTTTATTAAAAACCAAAATAATATATAAAGTCACCAGCGCTCCCAGAAATAGGAGCTGCACCCTCCTGGAAATATATCTCTGAAGTTAATACTGAACGGCATGGAGAAGTGACCGAATAAACTCGAGCGTTTAATCCTGACCTCAGCAATAGTAAAACCCAAGGAACATCATAAAGCGGGCAGCCGCACGTCCCCGTGTACGTGGAGGAGGTGTTTGGTCCCCGTTTTCCCCGCATTTCGGCCGCCCGGGCTGCGGTCACGGCTC
>NW_010254074.1:0-5386 GCF_000690775.1 Eurypyga helias
GTCACCGACAAAGATGTTATACAGTACCAGTCCCAACAACGACCCTTGAGGAACGCCGCTCGTTACTGGTCTCCACTCGGACATGGAGCCATTGACCACCACTCTCTGAGTGCGACCAGCCAGCCAGTTCTTTATCCACCTTCTGGAAGCTCAAGTTGGAGCTCAGTGGAGAGGCGTCTGCTGCAGAGAGAGATCAGGCCAAGGACAATGTCTTTAGGTCTGGATGCAAGTTTTATTCTCCAGAGACGACTAAACCATCCCAGGAACTCGAGGGGTTTAAGAAATGTATCAGATTCTTCTCTTGCTAAGGTGCTACACACACTTTAGAGAAGGGATCAGAGAAAAGCTGGGGAGTTTTGTCTTTCAGGAATTTATTTTGGTTTCTAAAGCTACGTAAACAGAGCCTGAATAATGTGGTAATGAGCACCTCAGGGACATGGAGAATAACTTACCACAACAGAGGAACACAAGTGATTGGCACAGATAAATAGGAGCTACAGATTCCCTGGAAACCGGGATAATCCACCTCTGAGAAGCAGAGCACCAGCCCTCCCGCTAATGGGACTGAAATCCCTGTGCTGCAGTGGATCAGATTTGCTCCTTCCAGTGACCCCAAACACCCCAGCGGGTCCAGTGTCCGGCTGTTGAGGGAAACGCGCAGTTCCCCCAGGAGAGGAAACGGCCACTCGTAGTGTCTCAGTGATGGCTTTGGTGTCAGTGAATCACTTATCACTTTGTTTGTGATGGCTCCACCGTCTCCTCTGGATGGAGGAAGGAAGCCTGGCAACTGCAGAGGAAGAGAGTTGGCAACACACCTGCAAAACAACTCTGTCAACTCCCTAACTGGTGCTGGGGAGCCAGGGATTTGCTCCGATGGCTGAGCTGCTGCAGCTGCCAGCTAAGTGGTGGATTTGCAGGGAGGGATGGGGGTTTCTGCAGCAAACAGAAACGAGGAGAACAAAGTGTTTGCAATTCCCTGGACAGTGTGCTGACACACAAACTTATGAATGTGAGCATCCAAAATACTCTTTTCTCCTGTGGGAGCCAGTGACTAGAGTCAAAGACAAGTTCTCTCCCTCAACCTCAGCTGCTTCAACACAAAAAATTTGAGTTAAGAGGCTGGTCTAAGGATTGCTTTTCCCTAAGGAGAGCTTAGAACGGTTATTTTGGGATATCTGAAGCGCAGGAACATTCCTGGGATTCTGCAATAAGCCTCAGAGTTGGGAAAACAGAATCTGCTAGCAGCCATGGTTTGGAAGAAGGCTACTGACCATCTCCGAAGGCCAAACATTGTTGCTTTAAAGTCATCCTACACGGTGGAGCTGCAAAAGGTACACGCCAGACAGGCATAATACCCGCTGGGAGAGCTTAGGGTCAGGTTGGAATTTGTTTTGATCGCTCTCTCCTGCCCAGCCCACAACCCACCTATGTGGGCCTTGCAGGGTACCACTGCCGTCCCGACGGGCAGAGAGCAGCTGTCCCGGTTACACCCAGCTCGAGTGGGGATGCTTCCTGCAGCCACAGCCCTACGCACGACCAGTGTGCGCTCACTCAACGGGGAATTCCAGTGGAGACCACTGTCCCCAGAAGGCTGAGCTGACGGTCCACCAGCAAGTGCTGCGCTGCTGACGTGCCATTTTTGGGAGGAGGTGTAACTAGCTATGTCACCCTGCAGAGCAGGCTGAAAATAGGCTTGCACTCACTGTGCCATGTGGCTCAGTGGTATGTCAGGACATGTATTTTTAGGAAATTCCTCCTTTGGGCAGAAGGGGTGAAGTGCTTGGCCTGGTTTGCAGGCTGCTGGCTTTGCCCAGATCCTTCATACCAGGGTGTGGGAGCGTGCTAGCCACCAGTTGCTCTGCAGGTGCCCTTAGTGCATGGGTACAGCGCTGGTCCGACCTGCCTAGCGACCAGGGTGGTGGCGGCAGGGCAAAAGGCAGCCGGCCTGCTGCTACGCTTGGCTTTGTTTCCATGCAGGCACACTTGCTCTCTCTCTTTGCTGGTGCTTTTCAGAGAGGGAACTGACCTCCAACAGAGCATGGATGGAGAAAAATTTAAGGAAGATCAATGTCTTGGGAAGAATGTGGTCTCTGAGGAGCAACAATAAAAATGTACCTCGCAGAATGAATGTGTGAGGGGAATAGGGAGCTCAGAGAAGATAGCTCGTGCAGAGAAGAAAGGGAGAGAAGGAAAAGCAGACGGTAAGTAGGGATTTAAATAAGCTTCTGGAGAGGCAAAGAGGAGTCTGACTTAGTGAGGTACTTTTTGGTTGCAGCATAATGAAAAAATGCAGTACATCTCCATGCCCAGCCAGCCACTGATGCACAGACAGTGCTGTGACTTGCCTGACCCCAGGAGAAGGACGAGGTAAGGCAGCACTGGACTCACAATCAAATTCTTCTCTCTGACAGACACCTGCCAGCTTCCTCTTTTCCCCAGAATATCATTTCTATCAGGCAGCATGTGTTCAGCTCCAGCATCTGGGCTGTGATTTTTTGGCAGCTGCACAAATTCTCTGCTATCAAATCCCACCTGCCAGTCTCATGTCTGCTCCCACAGACCTTTGCCTGTTAGCAAATGTCTCAAAATCACACTGCCAGGCACAGCACATCATTCTGCAAAAAAAAACCCTCATGCAAGGACTCCTTTTAAATTTAGTGGGCTGCAGGAGGGAAAGGCTAGGCGACAGGCCTCTGGTTTACAGGCTGGGGTATTCATTTAGGTCACAGTTTGCACTACATTCTTTTGAGCACTAATGCAAACCAGCTATTTTCCCCCTGAATTAGGTGAATAATACTATTTTGTCTGTGACATTTGAAGAACCTTTCTCTTGAGACATGTTACGTGCTACAGCTGTGCACTAAGAGAATTTGTGATCTTTGTTCACCAGAATGTGTTCATGTGAAGTCGTTCTACCCTTCTTTACAAGTTCTTCTCTCTTGCTTCTCCCGGATGAGAACTGCCACCAGTGGGATGTGTGCATACTGTATGTCGCTCCATTGTTGGAGCAGTTCATTCATAGGCAAAATGCTGAAATACAGCTTGCTCATCTATCCTGGATAAAGACATCTACCCACAGAAGTAACTACAATGTTTAATTCTGTTCTGGGAGAAAGGACGTAAGCTTCCACATAAATCATCTGCTATAATACTTCACAGTCTGACTTTCCCCAGGATGAGCCTAGGCAATGAGGCTGCACTTTCGGTGCAAAGGACAATCTCTCTGGGAGATGGTCTCAGCTACTTGATTACAGTATGTCTAAAACTGCAAACAAAAGAGACAATCAGTGGGTTTTGATGTGGACATCTGTCAGCAGAGAAACAACTGCTAATTGTCATGTAATAACCACACCAGCCACTTCCCTATCAGGCATCTTTCTGGAAGTCAAGCATGAAACAAACTGTTACTCATCCAGGCACCAAGCATATTTTGTCCAGATCTGCCTGCATTTCTGTAACTGTTTAAAACTCCAAAGTGATACCATGCTCTTTTATAGATGGATACTTGAGATCAAAATACTTAGCCAAAGTACAGCAATCAGTAATTGGGTTTGTTGGCATGTGCTTAAGGTATTTAGGTTTATACTCTAATATTTGCATTTTAGTTTTAGAAGCAATGTAGGTGTATTGAGAAAAGGTGCTGATATTCTTACATAAATACAAGCACGTGGGATTTGCAGGGAATCGGTTCAAGTTGCATCTCACCACTCAGAGAAGTCCTCACTCCCACAGAAGCACCATAGGAGCTGTCGGTTTGGCAGGTACATGGCTCTAAGTGAGCCCTGAATGATGTTACAGGAGTACAGCGCTGTCTAAAACCGTGCGGGGAGGAATAGCTAACTCTCTTTTTATTAAAGGATTGACTCTGGACCGCATGACATCTATAGAAACTGTACACGTGGTTTCCTAAAGCATGAGCATGCCTCCCGTGCAGGCATGGGCTTGTCGGCCCACCACTTCATTGAAGAGAATGGAAAAAATGGCTGCAAACTCTCCTGAGACACCAGGTAAGAGGATGACGTCTACTGACCAGTAACCAGGTTTGATTAACCAAAAACGCCTGCCGAGTGTCTCTTGCTTAGGTGGCACCAGAGCTGCCTGTACTACAGACCAGTTACTTTGCTGGTACACAGCCTAGCAGTTGTCTAATGATGGGCACCATAGTTGGAGGAAGGAAAAATGAATTTTTTTTGAGAACTGCCAGAAGAAAAAGATCAGATCATTAGGAAAGAAGGTAAAATCAATCTCTCATGATATTCAGCAAACCACTGTAAAAACTCAGCTGCCTGAACATAATGAACTGTGTAACTTGGGCACTCACACGGAAACATACACGTAAGATGCACTTCATTGCTGCCCACAGACCTAAGCAAAAAAACCCCACTGTTAAATCACAAACACTGTGAAGTCTTTTTAATCCATATGGAGTGAACAGGACATTTACAGAGCAGTACAACTCCTAGCATTTCATCCATCCCTGAGTCTGGCAACTTTAACGAGGTTGGTCTGCCTTTCTGCTAGAATGGACGGGCATGGGTAGGTTAAATGAACCAGCCTGTGTCTCTGAGGCGCCCAGGGAGGCAGCATCGTGGAAAAGACCTGCACTCGTGTCTGGGGAGCACTGGAGACAGCAAGCGAGAGAGAGGGGCATCTTCAGTTGCTGTTGTTGTGTCAAAGCCTCAACAAAACACAGGCTCCAGCGTCAGCCCCTGACAGGGGTGATGTATTTAGATTTGGGTATTTAGATGTGGGTATTTAGATTTTCAGCAGGAATTAAACTCAATCGGATTGCACACCTGCTGGGAGTGCCTGCTCCGCACCTCATCTCCCTCTCCTGCTTGAGCACAAAGAGGATGCAACTGCCTAGGCTACCCCATGGCACTGTGTTCCTTCTGTGCACTGACAGTAATTGAGAAAATGGATGGCAACAGCCATGGTTTGTGTTTGCTACTGTTCCAGGAAGCGCTTTCTTTTCTCTTCTTTCCCGCCCCCAGCATAAGACTGCTCAGGTTTTACAGCTCTTTTGCAAGAGCAGGGGATTGACAGGGCTTTGTGTAGTTTCTGACTGTTGGGCGTCCTGATTGATGCCAATAATAAACCCCTCAGGACTGAGGAAAGTACCCGTACAGATCCTGCCTACAATCAGATCAGTGGGGAAAGGACGGTACTGAGGCATGCTACGGTTAGCAGGGCAAGGCACAACAGCCAGCTGTCACTTACTAAACGCTTTTTAGCTCGTCTTACGAGCACAGCCTGACTTGGCCATTTTAAAAGGGTTATACTGATAGTTTTACATTGTCTGAGGTATTCATGGTTTTGCCCAGAGAGGTCTAAGACAACCAAACCTTCAGAGAAAGCTGCTGAAATTGTGTGGACATTCAGCAGG
>NW_010254074.1:5405-15683 GCF_000690775.1 Eurypyga helias
TAGGCTCCCTTTCTGCATATTTAGGGAGCCAGCGCTCGTCAGTTAGATGTAAGGCATGCCTCAAAAGAATACTTGAATGCACTAGCCTTGTTGTACTGTGGCGCGGCCCTGCTGTGAAATGATAAAAATGCATTTACTGTGCTGTGGCAGCAGGTCAGCATCCCAAATGTTCTCCCCTCCAACAAGCTCGCTGGGTCAGAATAATTCTGTTTTGGATGGTGCAGGACAGTCTCCTGGGTAACACGCTTTGCAGCAGTGCCCGGGGGGAACACGCCCTTGAACACAAGGCAGTCAATGAGATTTATAATTACCATGCTTTATAACCTCATTCATTCAGGCAGGGAAGGATACTGCTGAAGAGATATCAAACGAGAAATGATAGATTTGCAGCTACATAAGCAGTTGTTGTTAATACGATGTGAAACCTGGATGGCAGAAGGCGCTCTTTTGTCCACTGTGCCATCCAGCGTAACACAAAAAAACCCACAGACTAGTTTTAAACTCAGGCAGAGTGTGCTGGTTTTGGCTGGGACACAGTGAATTTTCTTCACAGTAGCTGGGATGGGGCTAGGTTTTGGATTTGTGCTGGAAACAGTGTTGATAACAGAGGGACGTTTTAGTTACTGCTGAGCAGGGCTTACACAGAGCCAAGGCCTTTTCTGCCTCTCACCCTGCCCCACCAGCAAGTGGGCTGGGGGTGCACAGCAAGTTGAGAGGGGACACAGCCAGGACAGTTGACCCCAACTGACCAAAGGGATATTCTATACCATATGACATCATGCTCAGCATATAAATCTGGGGGAAGAAAGAAGGAGCAGGGAGACATTTAGAGTGATGGTGTTTGTCTTCCCAAGTAACTGTTATACATGATGGAGCCCTGCTTTCCTGGAGATGGCTGAATACCTGCCTGCCCATGGGAAGTGGTGAATGAATTCCTTGCTTTGCTTTACGTATTAAACTGTCTTTATCTCAACCCATGAGTTTTCTCACTCTTCCAGTTCTCTCCCCCATCCCACTGTGGGCGAGTGGCTGTGTGGAGCTTAGTTGCTCACTGAGGTTAAACCATAACACAGCAGCAGGGCATAAAACTCTGACTTCAGCTACCTTCTCCCACAGAAGGGGATGTAAAACCCACTTTGTAACACTGAAATCTTCTGATTGCATTAAGCAAGGTCTCATCTCTAGGCCAGGTCCCAGCTGTCCCTGCAGCAGTAATGATCACCCTCCCTCAGGGTGCCGAGCACAGGCAGAATCCAGCTGCATCTTCACACAGGCACACATGTAAATTGTCTGAACATGGCGGTGTTAATGCTTCTGGGATGACAAACCAAAGCTATAGATGTCTCATCAACAGTGAGCTCCAAGCAGAATGGGTTTTATTTTCGGAAAAGCCTGGAGGTAAAAAAATAAAATCTCCTGGTACAGTTTATCTGATGCTTTGTTTTTGAGTGTCCTTGATGCACAACAGCATGTTATCGTCTCTAAAGATTAAAAACAATCCCTTCTTATTGCTCTGCTGGGTATTTTCAAAGAAATTCATGTACAGATGAAAACAAATGAAAACAACACCCAATGGCTCTGCAGAGATCTTGAGCCTCCAGTTTCAGGTAGTCTGGAGACAATTTTAAGCAAACACAGACCTCTTAAATCCTTGGCTAGAGCTCCAGTGAGGACATGTTGGCATAACTTCAGTAGCTTTAATGGGGTGAGGATTTTCAACCTCATCTCCATTTTGTGTTTTTTAGGGTATAGCTTAACTAGGATCTAGAGTTTATCACGTGCAATACTGGATTTTCATTGTTTTTAAACTGGGGCTTCAAGTTAAATAATAATGCCTTTGTTCAAGCCTAGCTTAAACAAAAATTCAGTGTAATTAGGTTGGTTTTCATGACGTTAAGATCTAGGTCTTCTGATGGACTAAGGCACAGGTGGAAAAAGTCACCCCCCCATCATCAGTGCAGGATGAGGGCCCAAAAAGACAGAGTTAAATGCAGGATAAACTGAGAGTGCCTTGGGCACTGACGAGGGAACAATTCAGCTCGCTTCAGTAAACATGTCTTTTTCTTTTACCCACTTGGCTTTATTGTTCAGAGGATCTGGCCCAGCAGGAAAATGAAGTCCCTCCCCCAGCCTCCATCCTGCTTCCAGCCTTTGCTGCTGGCTAGCTCTGATGGACAGCTGCAGGGGTTTCTTTGGAAGAAATCTGTGTGACACTGCTGTACTTTGGAAAAGTCTGAAAATAGGCATTTTTCTTCTTCTTTACTCCTGCTTAGGCACTAGGTTTGCTCAGGCTGAAAAACACTCTGTAGAGGTATACGTGGAGGTCTGGTTTTCAAAGGCTGGGCAAACTCGCTCACAAGGCAAAATAACTCCAGACAGAACTAGCACAAGATTCTCATGCCAAAGACACAGTACGAATATTGATTTGGGGGTGGGAGTGGTAGGGAGGGTAAGAGGGACAATGTTGAATACAAAACTGCGCTCTGTTGCTGATGAACAGCCCCACGATGCAGTCTACCGCAATAGGAAGGAACCACGGCAGCTCACGTTCAGACTGTCCCTGCTGCACAGTTTCACTCCATTACAAAAAGAAATCTTATTTTTTCCAATTACATTTAAAGATTCTATGCACTGCCCACCTCCTTTGCTGCAGCTGAAGTCTGTTTGCTTTTAAGTCATATGCTGGCTGGATGCTGAAACAGCCCAGCCCTCAAGTGTTTGGAGGGGTTCAATACCTAAAAAAAAAATCCTCACACGGCCTCCCCTCACCCTCTTCAAGGGGTTAAACTTGTTGCTTATCAAATACTTCGTGCTCATTAACCTTGGCCATTCCCCATCCTTTGCTGTGGAGCCCAGGGCTGCTGACCACAACTCCTGTTAGCGGGTTGTGTGTGGTGTAGGAGCAGCAGCACTTCAGATGCACAATATGCAGGAAGCCTGATGTTTTGAAGGCCGCCTTTGCCTCTTCTGCATCGGACGGGGAGTAGTGGAAGGGTAGCGCCTTTTCTGGGATAGTTGCTTTGTATCTCTTCCCTGATTTACCTCCTGAAGTGCTATGGGAGGAGGAGGAGGAGCAGATGGTTCTGTTGTGTGCAGTGAGGGACAGGAATGGTTAAGGAGCGTTACTTAGGCTTGTCAGATCTCTGTAGCAGCGACAGCCCCTTGGGGAGGGGGATGGAATCCACGCCTACAGAACTGCTTCCCTAACCCCCTTCCTCAGGAACAAATCCTATTAGATAGCCTAGGTAGTGTTAAAGGCACAGCACAAGTGTGTTTTCCTTGCCGCAAGCACTGTGCCATAGATTCCTGAAAGTCATCATGATTCCTTTTAATGTGAAAGGTTTCACCTTTCACCATCAGCTCTGCAGTACCTGAGCAAGGGAAGTCTCTTCTAAAGGGAGCTCTCTTCTAACAGGAGATGCAGAGCAGCAGTCCCTCTTGTTCTTCTTAAACTGTGACAGCTCCATGACCACCAAGATGGAAAAAGTTTGCAAGTGGTCTAGTTCAAAATGTGCAAAAATAGCAGGGCTGCACTTCAAACAAGAATGCTCTTCCGTCCCTGCTTGACGCCAGCTTGTGAGAGTGAAACTGAGTAGTGCAAGACTATCAAGATTTAATCCACCTACAGAATTTAAGCTGTATGATCTGAAAGGATTTGTTACATGTATACATCATGACTTGTCATAGCCGCCTGCACTGACACTATATTATGTGAGCGTTCTTATTCCAGAGACTAGCTACATTGATAAAATGACTTGGTACAGCTGACCAAGCTAAAAATAAAGTTATAAAAAATAATCTGCCTTTTGGCTCAAGGATCCCACATATATGCCATTTTTACTTTGTGATCCTGCTATTTTCGACACTGCTGTTTTGTATTTGCTGGTTTGGGAAAGCTGATTTCAAACAATGGGTTACTTCCAAATAATTTCCTTTGATTGTTCTTCATTCACTATTCAAAGTAAGAGATGAGTTAAAAATGGTATATGCTTCTAGTCTGTCTGATCTGCTGTGTCAGCCAGCAACTAACATATAAGAGAATTTCTCAGAGAATGCAAAATCTATGAGAAAATCTTCTAACCCCTGGTGACTGTGGTGATATTCAAAGAAAAAGAATTTAAAGCTGCAGAAATGTGAAATTAACACTTATCTCAAAAACTTGCACAATCATTTATGATTAGTGAAAAGCAGTTCTGGGATTTCAAGGTTGCTTGTTTGACCTATTTGCGGTATTCTAGGAACAACAGCAAGGACTACACTAGGCGATCCTGCTCTGGCAGGGGGTTTGGACTACATGATCTCTAGAGGTCCCTTCCAACCCCTTCCACTCTCTGAATCTGTGTATCCTGAAGTGAGGATTTCTGCTCCTGAAACCTGGAAATGCCCAGAGCTTGCAGAATCAGTACATTTATTTACTTTTCTTGATCTCAAGGCAAGACACTTTTCAGGCAAACAGGATACCAAATGGTCCATGAATCCTGTGCTGAAGATACTGCAGGCAATTTTGCTCTTAATGTGCATGAAATATGTGCAGAATCTCTTACTCTCGACGAAGTCACGAGGAGAACCGGTATCTGCTTGTACCTGCACAAGTCTGTCCTGAACCATCCTCATGTACATAGTCTCAGTTCAGGAAAGGTGTAAAAGCCATGAGGTTTGGCTCTAGGTTAACAAGTCGATATACTCTCCTACAACATCAAGCTTTGAGCCTCACAATGCAGTAGAGGATCGTGTGTGACTTTAGAAATGCTTTACTGTGACAGTTGTTTAATTTGACCTAGCTTCATTTCTCTGTATTAGTCACTCCTGCGCTCTGCTGAGCTGCAAGTGACAGCCTCAAAGAGAAAACAACACTGCCTGCCAATCTGGCACAAAAATCACTGTAGCTGCGAGTTCAGAAATTCTAGAGATTTTGTTTAGATGCAAGGGAATAATACTGCGCTCTCATTAAAAACCATACAAACCCACAGATGTGCCGAACCTGCTTGCCATTAGCTGCTTTGGAAAACACTGGCCAGGGGAGTATTTACGTAAGAATGAAGCTAACCTTTCTCTTCGTTTAATAAGATAATCTCGGAGACCCTGAGAATTTATTTTAAATGCAATTCACAGTTCATCCTCCGCTACCAATTATGTTTGGCCGGGTTGGTGTGCTGTGCGTCAGTGTGAGCAAGTGCTGTATTTCAGCCGTACGCTGCCTCTTCAGTGCTGGTCCGTGTCACATTCGATGCCGGTGTTACGGTCTGCGCTACATACATCGGCTTGACAGGTCGCGGGGAAGAAGGGGGAGCTGTTGCTTGTAACACATGGAGAGAGAGACCACAAGGATAAGGTTACCACTGAATGGCAACGGCGTTTGCCGTGCTAATAAATGGAGTAGCAGCTTTTTATGACCCCCAGGGTTGAAACTACCAGATACACACGAGCCAAAACACGGGTAGTGGTTTCCCAGTGGCTCTCCGTTCCAGGTATCCTGCGTTGCCCTCACTCAGCTGTCTGTTCTACTTGCTCCAGGATCACTCACTGCTTACAACCAAGGCTTCACTCTTTCAACAGATTAGACGCCTCCTGCCCTGACCTGGCGAGTTCTGCAAGGAAAATCCTCTGGAGAATCTGGCTCTTCCTCTTCTTACTCTGTTGTACCCTGGGGCACAGCCCACTTACCAAATGGTGTTAGGGACCGGTCCCCTTTACAAAGGGCCAGACCCCACCCAGGAGAGAGTGATCAAGAGGTGAAGGAGATGCTCCTACCTAGGGTTTCATAACCAAATTTGAGCCTGTTAAACCAGCTGACGCTATATTTCTTGTAGCTCTAAGGTACACAAAAGGGTGTGTGTACACACATACACACGCATTTACTTCCCTGCTGTGAGCCACAGAGGATGCCAGAGCCTGCAGCTTGCCTGTTTACAAACAGTGAAAGCACAAAATCATGAGGTCACACCAGGATCCCTCCTACCAAAGGTCTCTTACTCCAACAGCTTTCCTATGACTAGTGCTCTCCTAACAGGCCTAACTTTATCACATTTCTCTACTTTTGTTCTCAATGCCTTGGGCAATACCATTCCTTACTGTCACCAATGCGGGGAAAAAAAGCCCTGCACACTGTGTGGCTTTCTATACAAAGGGCACTGTGGGTTACTGAAAAATTGAGTGTTGATACCAAAATCTCAGCATAACTCAGAGATGGCAGCTCTACATTTTATTTAAGCATTGACCAAACTTAATCTTTCAGTTATTCTGAGTGTAAAAGTCTTACTTTCTGTGAGTGATCGTTATGTGCAATTCACCTCCGGTCTTTAATGATGCAGCTCTTGTCATTTCAGTGCACCAGCCTCCCTGGAGCTTTAGAAGGAATTGCATTTGCTGAACAGTGATGTCTTGCACCTGGGATGAAATAACCCTGCTCAGGCTGGACGCCAGCTGGGGAGAAGCAGCTCTGCAGAAAAAGACCAGGGGATGCCGGTGGGCAGCAACCGGGCAGGAGTCAGCAGGGCTGCCCACACAGTGCTGTGAGGCTAATGGCACACCGTGCTGTGGGAGGTAATGCATCACAGCACACTGAAGTAATTATTCTTTTCTATTTGGCATTTGTGAGACAGGATCTGCAGTGCTGTCACCAGTTTTGGGTTCCCCAGTACCAGAAAGACTATGACAAACTGGAGAAGGGCAAGTGGAGAGCCACTGAGATGGCTGCGGGGATCATGGTATCACAAAGGGTCTGAGAGAGGAGCATTTATGCCATCTTTCCGCCTCCAGGCTAAGGAGGCATCATCCGATTGCCATCTTCGGCTACGTAATGGTGACTGGAAAAAACATGGGACTAAACTTTTCTTGGAGGTCCTCAGTTGCAGCAGATTAAGGTGCAGGAAGGGAAATTATGGTTGATGAGCTACTAAGACTAAGTTCTTAACAAAGAGTGGTGCAGCATCAGAACATGGGCCCAGAGAGGTGACAGCACATCCATCCTTGGAGATACTCAAAGCTCAGCTGGACGCAGCCCTGCGCAACTTATTTGAAGCTGTCCCAGCTGTGAGAGCAGGAGGTGGGACCAGATGACCTCCAGAGGAAAGGTCCTTTCTCACCTAAATTTTTCTGCGATTCTAATGTGCCTCATGACATGTGCGCTAAGATATTAAGCACACTTAATGTATCATCACTGGTATCAGGTATCATCTACACTTCCATCAGCTGGAACACTGCCGAGCTGACTCAAATACTGTACATCTTGTCTAAAGGCAATTAAGAAGGCACATGGCAGTTTCTGTGTATCTCAATTAGCCTTGAACCATCTATGCTGGCATTCAAAGTTAGCTGACTTGCAGGCCTGCTCCCCACTCGATTCAGAGCTTATATTGAGCTTGCGTGCTTTGTTGTAAAACTTCCTAAGGGTCACCAAGTAAGGCCCTCCTCCAGAGTCACATTAACCACAATTTGGATTTTGGGGGAATTAAAGCAAAGCTCACACAGTACAAACCTAATGAATCAAACCCTAAAAGATTAATGTTCCCGAATAAAGCAGAAAGCTTCACACAGACCTGCCTCTTCTTTTATTGCTCTGCCCTTAGCATTTAAGAGCAGCAGTGGGCAGTGACATCTCTCCCACACTGGCACCTATTATTGTAATGCTAAGTGCTAGCTCATATCACCCCCATAATCCTGTTTGGGAAGCTCTGTACAACATTTACGTTCTTATCTTTGTTTAGCCAACACTGGCAAATAAAACAAACAAATAATCTCCGCTGTACAGCTTGGCACTACCGAGATGCTCCCATTTGTGTTCCAGTTGATTTTTATTTGCAGTATCTCAGGCTGGTGACAATCTTGGGAAGCAGATACAGCCCGATAAGTGATGCAACTGTAAAACTCATGTTTTTATGAGCCTACTCTTGGTATTAACATGAATGCTGAACAGGTGAATACCAGCAATGAGAGAACTGGGCTAATTATGAAAGTATCAATGCAGTGATTCTTCTGGAACAAGTCAATGTGATTTCACCTCATCTCCTGCCTTATGCTGTGTACTTATGCCTTATGGGTATCTGGTGATACTCAACTGCCACATGTGACTAAAGAGGTGTGTGATCTATCCAAACATAGGCACCCACTTTACTTGCACAGTCTCCCTGTATCTTCAGGGGAAGAACAGAGGTAGACGCTTCCAGAAGGCACTGCAAAGCAGAAGCCTAACAAAAGGGGCTCTGCACCAACCATGGAGAAGTCCTTCTCTCTGGACAGCACCTGGGGAGAGTGACCGACACACACACCTGAGCTGAAGGCTGAGCACTAGGCAACATGAATTTTCACCTAAGTCTTAAAAGCACTTCAAATGGAATTGCCACCTCAGACTCTCGGAAGCGAAGAGGAAGTATAAAAGCCCATTCTGTTTATTTCTTACAAAGCCGATGGCTATGAAGTAAAGCATGACAGAAAAATTACTACCCACCCGACTTCCAAAAATACTAGTAATGAGGACTGATTTAGGGAAACATTATATTCGACAATGCCAGTGAACCGCATGACTCCAGGGAGCAACTGAAAGACAGAGATGCTCAAGCCTGTTTCTGATTAAGCAGCTCCCAGTTGGTATGCTGTGCCCAACGACTGTCTCCAGCCCGTGCCCTTCCTGATGGAGGAAAGGCTCGGCTAACTACACTGGCCATAAATCTCCCCACTGACAGGTGATTAGGTTGAAAATCCCCTGTTGTTCTGTCAGGAAGCCATACAGAAGAGTTGCAAAACCAATAAATTACATCTTGCAGATATGTATCTAAGGAGAATACATGGCATTTGGTGATATATGGAAACTACTGTGTTATACCTTCAGACTACTTATATGAGTATCTCCTTCCAAATTAACATTCCTGCCATCTGATTCTCATTAGACTCACTCAACTGTTCTGTTAATCTTGTATTTTTCCTCCCAAGGGATTAACATTGATTTTTTTGTCTTGCGCACACACAGGAAGGTCATACTGTTTCCTACAGGGCGGATTCATTCAATAAGGAACTATGTTATTAAACCTGACTTGACGTTATTGTCAATAGAGCTGAGCTGCCACAATGCTGCTTATTTTTACGAGAATTTCAATGCAACTCTCCAGCTACATCCATCATTCCGCTCCAAGATACACACAAGCCATTTGACAACTCATTAAAAATATATGTAAAAAAAATGGAGGTCACGGCTGTGTTCCAGGGAAGCCCTACTGACATTCAAACTCCACCTCTGATTTAAAAAATAACAGATCTCAAAATAATTACAAAATGCTTCTGGGAATAGTAGTTTTTCAACGGAAAAAGGAAACAGGAAGGTAGGACAGCAGGTGGGCCTGAGAGACATTTTAGCTGGACATTCTGGGTTTCAGCTGACACATGAGGACAGTACAAATTCGGTCAGTGGTCGTCTGGGCAGGACAGGCAGCATGCCCGAATAGGCAACAACTGCTTTGGGTTTGGTTAAGTCCTGCTAACAGGGATCTTTGGGGCTGTTCCTTCCCTGGCTTGTAAATGGATCAAACTCTGGTATCAGAGGGGTCAGATTGTTCTTCCTGCACCTCATCCTGGAAGGCTGCTCCAGAACCTCTGCACTGATGGCTGGGAACCCTCTTCAATCTCCAGCATCAATTTATAGAGATAAAGCTGCATCCTGTAGTCGATTCAGCTTTTCTCTCCCCGCAGCATGCATGATTTGTTTCCACATGTACCTGCAGAGAGTATACGTATCCCTTCCCAGTCTGTTTTGCTACCCTAACAAGTCAAGCTATCCTGCCCATTCCTGCCCATCGCAGGCGGTTTGGATTTTCCCCTGCTTTTTTGCAAGCCAGGCTCCTCTCTCTTGAGCACTTTCACAAAAACACAGGCAGAAGTCACATGAGCAGTATTAAACAGCAGCTCATTGACAGACTGGAGCTTCACAGAAGCACGGGAAGGATGAGAGGAAAGGAGCAAGAGGAGTGTTTTCAGCATATAAAAAATGTGCAAGTTGAGATGTCACAAAGAACAAACAGGAAATGTGTACTGAGTTCCTGCCTCAGGAGTCAGTTTTTCCAAAGTGCTGAGGAGTTCCTCCCAATTTCTTGGTCCTGGATTGTTTGTTCTGTTGTTTTCAGACACTCCTTCAACACCACTGGAACAAGCTTCTGACCTAAGTGCACTTTCAGATTATTTGTAGTGAATTTTATCTTTCTTGGATAAAACAGCAAGTAAATAGCATTGGAACAGCCTTCTGGGGCAAATCAAGGTTGGGCTCATCTGCAGAGAGGGACAGAAAAGGAA
>NW_010254074.1:15698-30560 GCF_000690775.1 Eurypyga helias
AGCTAATGGAAAAGAAGTGATTTTAACTGCCTGAGTGGTCAATGCTTTACCTTGGTATTTTAAAGTAAGCAGCAGTCTATGCTTTTTGCTGTCTTCTGTTTCCCTTCCAATTCTTTCCCCTCCCCTTCTCTCATACACCTATACATCAACCATGTGCATGTTCTCCAAAGGAACTAGAGAAATGTAGAGCATTGAACATAAAAAAAAATCGTGAGAAAAATGGTTAATAGCATCTAGGGATTTGCCCACATTGAGGGAAAACCTATGGGGTGGGCTAAGCTGTTTATATGTTTTGTACTATCAGAGTAGTCCAAAAATACCCTGCTGGAGACTAGGGCTTCACAAATTCACCCTTCCAGTGTTTTCTTGCACACTCCATATTAGGTAGGCCTAGGAGAGTCCCAGAGTCTGTTGCTCTCCAAGCTGCATCACAGAGGACGTCACTGCTCTCACTTTGGGTTGCTAGAATCTCCTGTTGACTGTCACTGTTACTTACTTAATTAAGAAGGGGGGGGGGGAAAAAAGGCACTTTGTTCAAGGTTGCTCCATTTTTGGAAAAGCTTGTAAGGACTGTCTACTCAAACGCCTTTCCTACCTTTAGGTCTGTCACGTCCCTCAAAAATCCAACCCCCTTCTTTCTCACCAGGGAAAACTGCAGAACTGTACTGGTACAAAGATGTTCTGCTTGCACTGAATTTGCAGAGCAGAAGGATACGTTCACTGTCAGAGAAAGGAAGCACCCTCCCTCCCCCCCTGCAAAAAGCTATTTTTTGCAGCCGTTGTCATATCTTATCCCCAGGAAGAGAAGAGGGCTGTGCTAGAAAGTTGTCAGATCCACATTTGCTTCTGTTTACTCCGTCCTTCACAGCACCGCTGTAACCATTTATCAATACAATGGAGGGCAAGGCACAACACACAGGAAAGGCAGACTCCTCCAATGAAAACAAATCCTCGCGAGGGGAAGGAATAGTTCACAGATCTGCCTCCTAAATCCCACTCCCATAGCAATCATGTTTTCATTACTACTTACACTTAGGGACATAAGGGTACTCAGAGCTGTAAAGCTCAGCATTTGTGCCGAACCAACACAGTACTTTGCCCAAAATAATTTGTGGTCCGAAAGCCCAAATGAGCAAAGGACCACAGGAACCGAGACATATGATTAGAATAAATAAGATTTCGTGCTTACAGGGTGCCTGTCAGCTGAAAGCATGTGCAGATATTAATTAAGCTCTACAAACCCCAGATGAAGTAGATTAGTAGCTTCATCCCCGTTTTACAGAGGTTTAGAGTAAAGTGTGAGACACAATCACAGCGGCAAGCGTGGCGGAGCCAGCCGTGCTGAGGCTGGCGAGAGCCAGGGCTCCACCTCCTCCGCGGATTGCCTTCCACGGAAAATGACCGAGTTACCGTTCTTTGCACTCTGGAAGAGGAAGGACCCACCCTGCTGCACAACAGCACAACAGCCCCAGCTTGAAGCGTTTTGATAAGAGCCATGACACGGTGCTCGGCTCGGGAGGAGAAACCAGGAGCTCGCTGGCGCGCTTGCGCTCCTACGTCTGCTTTGGGCGCTCTCTCTCGCTCCTTCTAAAACGCCATGAGATGGGCTCTGCGTCGGCATGCTCCAGAAACAGCCCTGGTAACATGGCTCGTGGCTTCTCGGGTTTGGAGGACGTGGCATACTAATATTTTTAGTACTTCTATCTGCAGTGTTGGTGGTTATTTTTCTATTTCCATGCTTTTTACTATATTATAACTCAGCAGCCACGCTGACCTAGGACCACACAGACACAATGTAATTAAAAGCTATAGTCAATACAGACAGAAATTCTGGATAATAAATATAAATACTAAACATGTCTTATACCATCCAAAAATGAAGCAATAAACTCAATGTGTACATGTATTTAAGAAAAAAAAAAACACCCTTTAAAAATAGCGTTACAAGTAAAGTTTCAATTGTTTTATATGTGAAGGAACAGTTAGAAATTAAATTTGCTGTCATTATCTACTGAAATTCAAGTTCTTACGACAGCAATTTCTTAAAGATTACCTTTAAGTGTTTATGTAGTAGCTGTGGTAATGAAAAATATTCTCAGTATCACAAAAGTAGTACAACTGTCCATTTAATCAAAATCACCCAGCCCCTAACTCTGCTTATCACCTTCACCAGAACAAAAGCGGGGGAGCATCAAATGCAGCTAGGAAGAAACATCTCCAGAGCAGATAAAAACAGGTCACTCGCCGTGTCTCCAGATACAATTATCCACCTCATTACACTAAGGACAAATGCACGGTTTTCCTAATTACAGGGAGATGCATTTTAATTGTGATGTTCAATTCTCTGTACACAAATATAAAAAACTAAGCAAGAAATGACATTAGAAAGTGGAAACAGACTACAGCATACTTACCTACAAAATAGCAAACAAATTGGATAAACTACAGATGTAAAACGGCTCCTTAGATGATAAATAACTCTATTAATGTGAAAACTATGCTCTTTTGTTCCCATACTAAAGCACAGAAACCATTCTAACTTGAGCTTTCAAGGTAAAAATGCTTTTAATTAGGGTCCTAGCTACCTTACGAGATATACAGACCTTGCTATGATGGAGCTATGATAATTTACCCATGGTGAGAATCTGCCCCGTGATTTATATGATTACTTCGTGGCAGCATGAAACAAATCCCCAAGGAAGTAACGCATGTCATCCTTAAAAATATTAAGCAATCAAGCCTTGTTTTTATTATGTGAATAGATGCCTTTGAAAACAAGGATGCATGCACCATACTGTGAGGTAAAATGAAATAAATGAACAGAAATAATTCATTTCCATGTTCTAATCAGTGGAAACTGTAGTCTTCAAATTATCCTGATGCTACCAAACGCGAGCCTGGAGACAATGGGTTGACTCTTCTACTAAAATGAACCTGAAATTGCATCCTAAGTACACAATGAAGGCCAAATTAAACAGTCCAAGACTCTTTGTAAAGGCTCTCTCTTTTTATTAAGCCCTTGCATCCAACCAAACCATTAAGAGCAGAAGGTTTAAACAAAGCATCACGTAGTTTTTAAATGCTCAAATCCAACCAAAAGCAACGTACTTAGGTAAAAGGAACATAATCTACAAAAATTCTATTCTCAAGCAAGCTCTTCAGCTCCTGGCATTACCAGCAGAGAGAAATTTGTGTTCCACCAGCTAAAACAATGTGTCTCTGGCAAGCAGGATGAAGAATATGTATCAAAGACTAGAACTGCATGCTTGCTGGCTGTGTGTATTCACAGACTGGGAGACTGACATCTCTGCAAGGACCCCAGACCGCAGTGTTGCATTGCTCACCACTACTATAAATCACAGTTCCTTCACTGGAGATGCTGACCCTTCAGAAAAAAATCTAGCCCCTACAGGTACGAGGAGATGGAAGCAAAGCTGTGCTAATGTGATCAGGTTATTACAAAACATTTGAAATAGAACATTGCATTTGTATGAAAATGTATGTATGGAATAATTATGTGAGTAGAAGACTAGGGGACAGTGATTTTTTTTTTTTAACACTGAGCCTACAACACTGCATTTGAAGCTAAGCTAATTTTTTCTAAGTGCACTATTTGTGCACCTTCTCATCTTAAAAAGAATTTTTTGTAAGTCTGGAGAGAGGCAACAGCAATAATGAAAGGAACGGGACTGGTTCAGTGATAGATATCCATAAAATCAGTAGTGAAAGATGGGACGAGTAAGAATCAGTGGTGTGTTACATCTTCCAAAATGAGAACATGCACCAGCATGGCTAGGAAGAGCTGCACCAAGAACACACAAAATTTGGTAGCTCTTTGTAGAGCAGAGAGCAGACTTGCGGGTCTCATTGCTGAAGGGTACTGTGAATGCTGAAAGCTAGCACAGGCTCAAGACAAGTTCATGAAGCGGAAATCCACTGTGAATTACTAAGCAAGCAGAATCAATGTCTACTTCAGGATGTCCCTGAGCTAGGTCATAACCTTAGAAGTGCCATATATGCCTGACCTGCTCTCACTCTTTAATGCTGCTGCTAGAGAAAAGGACCAGTTGAACCTCTGGTCTGACCCAGAAGAGTCATGCCAATGGCACATTTAGTATCTACCTGCAGACAAAAAATCCTGGTTATTAGCCTCAGATTCACTTGGTGTGGCTGCCAACCTTAGGTTTTGTGGCGCAGGTGACAGTCTAAGAAAAAGCAGAACTGTCATGATTAGCACAATATATGGTGTTACCTGTATATTGTATTTGACTATGGAACAGATCAAATGCATTTTCACTAGATTATATTTTTCACCCGTCTACATGGTTACAACAGAACACAAATGCGTTGTGAAGACCGCTTTCCATTTTCACACTCACATAAACTCACCAAACCAACCCCACTATATGTCACTTTGTTTTGCTATCCAGCATAGGGATGAGGCAGTGCAGACAACTACAAGGCATTCTGATAACAACCTTATCGTCCTTGCCCCAGCCTTCAAGAGAAGTGAGGAATCATTACAATCTTCCTCTGTAATCAGTAAGACTCAAGTATGAGTCAAGGGAAACTTTTTTCCTTTGTTTCAACGGTATTTTTTTGTTGTGTTCATTAAAACTGGCACAGTGATGGAGATGATGGTGCCCATTTCCTTCCCTTTTAAATACAGGATTCTCTTCCTTCTTCCCTGAACTAAAATGTGAGATTTGCTCTAACATGACAAAGCGCTGTGTGAGATGCATACCGGGCAGGAGTCTTCTGAATATCTCCATATGTATTTAGTTCATCTTGCAGTATTACGTATGGAGCTTTAGGACTCAAATCCAACATGCTGGCATTGATTTTCTTCTCCTCTGAATCCAAAGGGAGAATGGTACTGAACACACTGTGACTGGGAACTAGTAAATTTCAATGTCTTTCTCTGGTGACATGCAGGTAGGTGGATTTGTGTATAGCTTTACAAGGAAGTGTCACCTGCCCGGCTTATGTTGTATTTTCTGACTTGTTTGGGCATGTGTCAGCTTTGTTATCACCATCCCAAAGTTGTGCATATCATGATGTTGTATAACCAAATCTGGTACACGCTGAGAGAAGTTAAGCCGTCGTTACTTGGTTTAGAAGTATGCTGTCAGAGACTAGCACCCAGCACTGCTGACTAGTCACAGTGTAAGACAAGGGGATACGGGCTAAGCTCTTCTTTCTCGACCAGTCACGGTACCTACTCAGTGGAAACTCCACCAGCCTGCCTGGGAGGGTGAAGTGCTCTATGATGTTTGCAAACAGGCTCCAGAAGGAAGAAGAAGAAAAGAACAGGGCTATTCTATTAAAGGGAGGGAAGACAAATGTGTGAGACAGAACAAGAAGAAATATGAAAAAGAAATCCTAGCAAGTCACATTTCCTAAAGAGAGCTGTGGTCTTACAGGATGTATAGTTTCTAAGGGCCAGGCCAAGCCAAGCTAATTGTTTCTGACAGCAGCTGTTCAACCAAAGGAGTAGCTCCACACCTCACCAGGAGTACTTTGCTACACAAGTATGCTCTCAATATCCCCAAAAAAACAATTCCATGTGTTTCTTCCAAATTAAAACCAGAACTCCTCAACAAATGTGCTTCCTTGGATTAGGTATTAGGCAGTAGTACTTGCTTTGTTAAAGCCACCGGTGGATCCTGTGGCATCACTTACAAACTGCTAGCAAGAAACAGCACAACTATGTGGTATTTCCAATATGCCTGCGGGTTTCCCAACCACAGTGTCAGACACCAAGTGCCAGCAGCCCCCAGGAGGAGGCAGAGCCCTCAGCAGATGCCCTCAGCACTGCAGTCCTGCTGTATGTTCTGCTCGTCCATGAAGCAGCGTGCTTTATATGGAAAGTACCCTGGTTTGACAGCTATTGCAAACACCCTGCAGTCACAGTAAGAGACAGCCATTTTCAGCTATGCACAGAAAGAGCTCGTGTTTATTATGGTGGTGACTCTACCCTGTGTAAAAGCGAAGTTACTGACACCGGATGGAGTCATTCATTGCTAGATCTGTGCCCTTCATGTAAAGCCAGCAATGCTCTTCAGGTTGGAATTTTCCAAATATAGCTCTGCCAACCCAGTTCCGAGCGCCCAAGGGAAGAGACATGACTACTTTGCTAATTGATACTGATACGCCAGGGAGAATCGGCACTGTCTACAGCAGAGTTTTCCCTTAAAGTGGACTAGGTCAGCTAGCTGACAACAGCACTAAGTCAAACAGTAATTCTCACACCCAGACCTTCTTTTCCTAAACTATTACACATCCACAACAGTATTACTACAGTGGGAAAACAACGTATTCAAATGTTTGGGGAGACCAGTACCAAAACAGCATGTGTGAATTTAATTTATGTTTATGTGTCTTGCCTAGTTTCAAGCCACTTGGAACTAGCTGATAATCTAGTTTGGCCTCTTGCATCATCCAAGACATAGATTTCCCTCTGGTAGGGGACTGAACATACTGTGTTCAAGAATTTGTATTTTTAATAAAAGTACAGCTAGTACTTGACTAATACATACATTTCAGGAAGGCTTCCATTCTTCTTCTGATGGCCTCGAGGAGATGCAGCATTTATCACCTGTTACCCAGCCTTAAGCTCCCAACAGGGACACTGTCTCACTCCGTACACAGGACAAAAATCACTCAGCTAGCAGATATTCAGTATTTTATTTTTTGCCCTTTTTATTTGATGCACAGCCCTAAAAGCCTTGTTTACTGCACATTATTCCAGCTCTGTTCTGAAGGCAGAATGATTAATTCCTTTACAGGCTTTTCTATAGTGCTCATCAGACACTTCTAACTTGTTATGTGCAATTTCCTAGCTTTTAGAAAAACATACAAAGGGATGCCATCACGTGGCACACTGTAACTACTGCCATGATTCACATCAGCAGGGACAGACCAGACCTCTGTCACCTCAGATAACAGGTGTAACCCACAGGCTGCCAACATGGCAGCTAAAGCTAAAGGAGATGAGGCACATGCTTAAGCAAGTTATTTTCACTGATACGTGCTGGCACCAGGATGGGAAGATTCAGGATTTCAAGGAGACCGAAAGCTAGTCTCTTCCAGGTTCATGCTCCTTTGTCTCTCATAAGACTGACCCTTTTAATTCATCCTTACGAACATGCCCACCCCTCGACCCATGTGTCTCGTCCCGGTTCCTTAACCCAGTGTCATTTTTCTGATCTATCCAGTCTTATCCAGTGCATCTTCTCTTCCCTTGTTTACTATCAATGCTTATTTCTCTTACTTTGTTACTAAGTTAACCTTTCCTCATCCCTATTTGCTCATGGACTGATTCACTGCCCCCACATTCCCCACCTCACTGTCTTTTTCACCTCTTCTGAATTTCACTTGCATCCCTGGACTAAGAGATGATGAAGTTTACTGGGGCTTGAGGGAAGTATTTTCTTAGGAATGGTAAAAAGAAAGTTAATAGGTTACAAAGACCACCCATTCCTGACAAAACATGGAGGCACTAAAGCACAGCAAAGATGATGTCACAGAGGCCTTTAAGGTCTCTTTTTCACCCTCATTTTCAGAAACAGTTAAGCCATGTTGGGTGACATTTTCCAAAGCAAACTGGGCCAGAGCAGATGTGCATCTCAAAAATTTTTACTCTAAATGACTATAGTTTCAGAAAATTGCAAGTAAGAGAAATGGGAAGACATAGTATGTGGTTCTGCCTATAAAATAAGACAAAAATGAAAGCTTTTGCTATCATGTTGGCATCTGACTTGATGGCTGCTCTGGTATCTGTGACTTGCCTGAAATCATGACGCTAACTGATCAAAGAACATCATTTTACCTTGCCAGGTTTCTACCAACTGGTTTTGTAAAGGTTGGATCACAGCAACAAAGTAACATTGTTGTCCCACATAAGCCTAATATGTGCATAGCTGGTTTATAACCTTCTCCTGACATACGCACCAGCTACTCATTTCCTGGTTTTGCACTGAACATTCATTATTACCAAATAGCTCGCCCCTTGCCTGTAGGTTCTATTTTAATTTCACCTATAACTTCACCTTCTGTTTGTCCTCCTGTGCACTGATAAACCTTCAGTTTTGGAGCTGCCTGCAAACCTCATCAGGACCATTTTATGCCTGGAAATACAAATCTGCTAGCAAAGACACACAGCAGTCACATGGATATAGAATTCCGCTAAGAATTAAATTATTCAAGAAAGACTTCTAAAATCCCAGAGAGACTTAGTAAGGGCTACAGTTAACAAGACATATCATTGATGAAATATGATTTACTGTTGTGATTTCATAAGAGAAGTGGGGTTTGGTTTTCCACAAAGCTCCCTGTGCCATTATTAAACTCTAGGCCCTGTGTCTGTAAATAACTTTGTTTTCCGAGGATGGTGCAACAGAAAAAAACCTTGCTGGATAGAAGCTTTGCCAAAAAACCCCACAAATGCGGAGTCACTGCCCCTACGCAAGGCTGGAGCTAAGCTGCAGCTTAAGATAACAGCTTAATTTTATTGTAAACTCAGTTTATCTTGATTTGAGTAGACACAAGACTCCAGCCCAAGGCTCACAAACCCTGTCTATATTTATATTCTATAGTTATTTAGTTCTGAACTTTCAAACATCAGTATATTGGAAACAGTTTATGTAAAATGCAGAACACTTAGTAGGAAAAGCAGCAGAGACAAAGCAGTGAACTGACTTCCAAAACTATCAGCCTTTGTCAATTAAAATATTTACTTTTGATACAAGTCTTAATTAGTTAAAAACATTCAATCCAGTCTTAAAATAGAGGTTCAAGCTACTCAATTTATTCTTGGAACAGTCAGTTGCACTCAGGATTAGGAAGACAATGGCATCCAGAGGAAGCGTGAGCCCTCTCCCCTCTTATTACAGTTAATCAGGAACATAAATACTATAATGGAGCTGAGCCCCTGCAAACTCACCAGGCTGTGCATAATTTCCACTCCAGCTGGATTCACAGTGAGTGCTTCATCATACAATTGCTTAGCCTCCTCCAAATTGCCTTTCATCTCTGCAAGCCTCCCACGCATGTACAGTACAGCATGAGATGTGGGGAAAAGACTAGCTGCCTCCTGGATACAAAAGCCTGCTTCTTTGAGATGCTGTTGTTCCATGAAGAGTTCAGCTGAAAACCAAAAACACCACAAAACAAAAAGCACCCTACCATTAGTTGAAATAAGTCAGAGACCTTTCTTCACACTAATTACAGATCGTCTCCCGGTAAGCATACTAAAACATGAGGCCATGATCCTGCACAGTGCTTACTACTAAGGTTAGTACTTACCACCACAAGTGAATTAACTGAACGGATTTTTTTTTTTTTTTTTTAATGCTAAGGGCTCTATAGAGATGTTCATGGACACCTTTAGGTGTTGTTCTGACAGAGTAGGCCTTAAGTATTCCTCAATCAGGAATGTAAACAGTGCTGGACTGAGCCTTAAGGAAGCAGAGCTGGTAGCCACTTGGAGCCATCATATGTATTTCCAAATAATCCGAGGGAAAAAAAGAACAGAATAAGCCATCACTGTCTCCTGAGAACTTTAAACATGTCAGAGTAATAGGATACAACTGATCTGGACATTAGATAACTTATTTAAAAGAGTATTTCCACATTTTAAAAGATGATTAAAAGTATTTCTCTTTGCTTATCTGTCTAGTTTATGAGACAGCTATCTCAACTTTTTAGAGACTATTAAAATCAAAAGGCTTTTATCATAGACATTTATATTGTGCATTCACACATTTACTTCCTTATACACACTGTGCAGAAAAACAAAGGAGTTCTTGGAAGAGACTGCTCAGTCATTTACTTTCTTCAGCTATCAGCAACTAGCTTAGTGGTTTTCTTAGGGAAAAAAGTTACAGGCATACTAATATGCTTGATTTTCAATTTGTTAATCAAATAATTTCTCATGTTAAATTTCATAACATCTCATGGTTGAACTAACATTTCTCAGGATTTGGACTAGTTCATTGTTGAACTAGATAATCATTGCAGGTCCCTTCCAATTGAAATAGTCTATTCTAATCCTAGATTTATTATAGATTAAATCCTTTCAAAAGTGATACTCCATTTTCACTGCTACATGTAACTGAAAAGGACAAGTGTGTTTTTAGATCTATGTATGTATGCATGCATATGTATAAAGTAATTCTCTCTTCATACAGCAGCCATTGCTTTGGTCCATAACCTGTTTGCAGTGATAATGTGTAGAACACAAAGCTCAAAGACTCCTCTTTTTTTTTTTAACTGATGTGGTAATGCAGTAAGTATCGACAATTCAAGAGTCCAATTCGAAATGACTAATTCAGGCTCCAGATTCAGATAAATAATTCTCAAATTAGACGCAGCCTTAAATGTCCTGACTTTTAAAGGTAGTGAATATTCTCAGGAAGTCTCTGTGAGGGGGGAAATTAGCCTGAAAATTCTTCTTACATAGCGTTGAAACTCTGCCAGTTCCAAAACGCTGGGAGACCCAGATGACTGTGGGGAGCTGGCATGCCGACATGGAGCTTGCTGGTTAGAGGTGAGCAGGAGAGCATCTCAAAGGCAGTCCTGCTTGACCATGAAAGGGTTTCTCCTTGGCCTGACATGAGACGGGGACCGCAAATAGCACTTCTGTTGGCACACTGAAAACGATCATGTACTGAAACGACAGCATGGCTGAACACCCTTCCACTTCTGAAGCAGTCCTTCTAGAGGAAGGGTGAGACGTGGCTGAGAAAACGCTCGAATGCTTCTCAGCCATCCCTAGGTTGTGCTACAGATAAATGTCATTCTCCAAGGCTGTCAACACGAGCAAAACATTAGCTCCTTGGTAAGAGCTACACTCTTCACGAGTGACTCACGTACATTTCTCTCTGGTTAATCATTACAAGATCTCAGCATGCATCCCTTCCCTTGGCTCCCAGAGGCTGCAGCTATCTACAATAACAGAAAGGAAGGCCATGTACCTTGTCAAGCTGAGTATGTGCGCAGCCTTATTCAAAAGCTTGTGGGAGGACAGTATTTTACTTGCACTTCCCAAGGAACAGAGCATTTTCCTGCCAAGTGCTGCATAGCAGCTGACGCCGTGCATGTGGCAGTAATGAGGATGGAGATGTGCAAAGTGAGGATTCACAGCCTGGAGATAAACACGTTGTTTGCAAAGTTAGCACAAACTTAGCAGCACAAACGAAGGGGTGAAATCCTGGCACTGTTTGCAGTCAGCAGAAGTTCTGGATGCTGCCATATTAAAAGCTCTATTAGCAACTAACAGCATAATGTGACTTGTTTCATTTCAGAAAAGTGGGAGCAAGGGGGTTTAGATGTGAAATCATGCACAGCCGGTGTTTCAATGCATACAAAATGCAGAGTATTTATTCTTTCTTGCAACTGTGCCTGTAAATCTTCTTCAGTAATAACAATTATTTAGAGGAAGTGCAGCAACGCAGAATCTAAATAAGATCTACAAATTGTGTTTTATGGTATGGTAATGTAGCATATTAAAGTTCAGTCCATTTCTTTGCAGGCTTAGTAGTCAATAAAAAATGATTTAATGATGTGGGAGGCCTGATTTGCATAAAAAAAGAATGAGAGAGGTGCCTTTGGGTTACGAAAGGGAAGGAGTGCACCCACCCAGCTAAAAATAGACATTAAGAGAAATCGTTTAGGCCTGCAATAAAATGTGTTTTCTGTAAACTCATTTCTCACTTCTATTACATACTCATTTTATTTACAGAATAACAAGATACGCTTACGCAACATGGAATAGAAACACAGCTAGAGGCAGAAATCAAACCCAAAAAACAAGGACTCATTAAATTTATCGTGTTAATACTACTGCCTCCTCAATGGTACTGAAAGGATGGAAACACCTGCCTTCACATCTTTCTGTCCACTGGATTATTCAGCGTAACTCCTTATGTGCTGCAAACAAACACGTAACCAAATTAGCAGCCCTCGCAGGGAAGTTCTGTTATAGAGACCTGGCACCCGATTCCACTCCAGAGAAGAGGGTATCTTCTCAGGCTGACACAGCCAGAGAAGATCCATAATTCTTATCCTGTGAAAGGCTCAGTGCTCCAGGAAAACCATTTATTAACCTCCAACTATTGGACGTCATTGTTCTGGGTACTGACGTTCTTCACAGCTTTGAATCCAAAGGCCATGTTTGCCAGCTTCCTCTCTCGCTCTCACCTAACGCCATCTTCATAAAAACTTAAAATCACGTTCTGTTTTGAACTAAGTACCACCAAGGCTCTCTGAATGCTGCTGAGTAAAGAGATATGATCATCCTGGATGTACTACCTCCACTACTAGCATCTCTGGAGTAATGCTACAAACTCTGAATGTGAATGGTTATTTGGAAGTATTTTAGCACTTTTACCTATAGGTATAGGAAAAGACAGGATGGGCAAAGACAGGATGACTTGTGCGCTGTCTCCTTTCATTCACTAACTGAAGCTTGAGCCCACACCCACTGAGACCACAAGCAGCTATCCAGCTGACTCTGAAGGTCCAGCCTAGCTTGATTAATTTCTTTCCCATACCCACCTGATGCTTCCCATCCACACTGTCTTGCAGTACCGTCCAGCCTACTCTGCTGTTCTTCCAAACTGTCGTTTCCCCTGTGACCTCAGCTGCCTCTGTCTTGACTTGCAACAGGACTTCCACTGATACACCAGTCTTAATGCTGGGCCCAGTCCCCTGAGAGCAGCATGCATCTCCACTCAGATTATCGTTAACTCCTAATAAGAGCTCCTAGTTCTTCCAGCTGTTTCTGCTAGCATTTAAGCTCATCTACAGTGAAGATCTTTAATCAAGTGAGAATTGCTAGAAGCATATAATCTACTCATACTCCAAAGACCAGTAAGAAAAGCACAGACTGAGAGCACTTCCCACAACACTGACAATGCTGGGTCTCCTGCAGCCAAGCTCCTTTATTCATCTCCAAGATGAATTATTTGACAGACCTCTGTTGGAGAGTCCATCGGAGGAGTAACAACAGTGTAATCAAGTCATGTCTGCATCACAGTGCTAGTCTGAGGTACGGAGCTGCCTGCCATCACCTTGAACACTGACTCTGCTCCCCGCTTCCCAAGTGTTGCAAAGCAGTGTCAAGAGTGATTGTGCTTGTCACCACAGAAGCAGCAACAACTATAATTCTAGCCCAAAAAACACAGATTTGAAATGTACTTCTGCAGTGTGAACAACCCAAGAGTTAAAATTTCATTCCTTGCGAATCACATTTGGTGTTATCCAAGGCGCTGCACTTAACTCCCACAAGTAGGCTGCTCTACACAGCTGGGTTGTGTGTGCCCGCTGGATCTAAAGCTCTTGTCTACTCTCGTCCACCCCGAAAATGATAGTGCAGAGCAACATAGCCAGCGCAGTGCAGCCAGACGCCCGGCAGGATGGCACAGGGGCGAGCAGCCCTTCACACTTTCAGAAAGTGCAAGCACCTGTGAGGATGTGTGGGGAGGTGATTTCTGTACCACATCATCTGCCTTCAGGAGCTATTAATGCTTGTTACCACAGCAGCAGCCCTTAGCCAGCTGGAAAGGCCCACTCCTCCGAGACAGCTCTGCCTACAGCGGTGAATACACACCTATTACCGTGACAAGAGGGTCCTGCCCGCCCCCCACTGCCTTTCCTTTCTGTCAAATGATGTTCAGTCAGTGTTCCATAATACAACACCACCCAGCACACAGCAGCTTGACAATCCGCAGGCAGATTCTTCATTCCTCAAGCCGTATCCTGACTGCAATAATTTCATCTGATGCAAACCTTTGATGCAGAAATGACAAACAAACTGCCACGTGTTCCCATCCACTTAAGCTCAGCCACTTGCTCTTCTGAATGAGTCAGCAGATTTACATCCTCCAAGGCTGTCTTTGCATGCAAACTGGTAGTTCACGGGAGTCGAGGGACCTGCTTTAAATTTCCAAGCTTCAGGTCTCACAGGGGCTGAAATGGCCACTAAGCTTCTTTAAGCAGCATTAAAGTTCCTGGAAGGACACAGACCTACCACAAGCTACCCTTCTAAACTAAATGGCTAGTGAAAACATCCCTTCAAATACTACCAGGGAGCTGGTTGCTTCATGGGAAGTGGGCCCCTGCTCAGTGGTGAGGAAACAGCTCTCTTCCAGCTGGGAGAAGCCAGCCATCTTCTTTTAGGCAACAAGGCTACCACAGATACAGGGGACACAAAAATGTTTCCGCTCGAAGGGCACCTTTTGGGTTTTTTTTACAACCTCTCTCAAAACACGTATTCCTGGCTACAGTCAAAGAAAGGACTTTCTAGGTTTTCATATTTCAGACCAGTGAAGTCTAAATTCCTAATATCTGTCTCTGGTATGAATAAATGTCCTTCTTCTTCTTCTGCATACACTTTATCACTGGCCCAAAACTTACTGGGCAGCTGAGGAAATGCTAGTATTTGGTACCCTCTGTCACACTCTGGGTACCACTGGCAGTGCAATAGGTTTCTCTCTATCTCCTGGCAAAGGGTCTACAGGCTGCTTAGCAAAGAACATTGCTACCTGCTGCCTGTTTCCTTCACGAGTCTTCAACACACACATGCATGTCTGCACGTTCCAGACTGAGAAATGGCATGTGCTCTTTGAAGACCACCCATGCCAATGGATTATCAGCCCACAAAGCTTCATGTCCTGCTCCAGCAATGAGAAAATATCCAGAAGCCTCAGGAATGGGGGAAGCAATCCAAAATGCCCAGTACTGATAAAAGGCCAAGACTCCTTTTGACTTTTCACATTCACTGTTGATAGAAAATAAAATAAACCAAGCTGGAAGGCGTAGATCAAAACCTAGTATCCCCTGAGGACATTCAGCAGGAGC
>NW_010254074.1:30591-54986 GCF_000690775.1 Eurypyga helias
GGGAACTCAGAGATCCTTAGCCTACCCCACAGAAGCCTAGGACAGAACTTGCTAACCCAGGAGGCTTAAGCAGAACCACTGCTGGCTTCTTAACTTCAACAGCAACATTTCGAAGGGGACCAAACCAACTCACTTCCCCATTTCTATCTCCAGTGTGAAGTGTTCCTGATCCCTCCTAGTAAGCAAACGCTGCAGGGCTGCCATCTTTGCAGTACACCCTTATTTTCCTCAGTAATAGCTGTGCAATAAAGGACTCCCTCCTGCTCCCCCTTGCCAGGCTCCAGCTTTTCACACTGCTTTGTGTCATCGTAAAGAGCGCTTAGAGAGCTCAAGCGGTGAATGGGGAAGTTCTAAATTTGGAATTCTAAAATTTGATAGAACATTATTTTTTAAAACAAAAAAAGAAAACAAGGAAAATATTAGAATTGCTTCAACAACCAGTGCTGCATCACAGGGCAGTATCTGACCCCAGCTATTCTGGCAACGTCAGTAAACATGTCTCCCAAACCTGACAAACACCTTCAATATCAGAGCTAATAACTTGCGGGGGCTTAGGATCGCTAAAAGCATCGGGAAGGAAGAGCATTTAAACACCCGTGCGCAAGCTGTGCCAATACAAGCTGTGCCGAGGGGCAGCAGGGGAGGGCCTGGCCGTGCCCTTGGCTGCTGCTGGGGAGCAGGCTATGCGGCTGTGCGGCCGTGGGCCAGACAGGGTTGAAGATTCCAGCCCGCTGGCCCCAATGACACGCTCTCGTGGAACAAAGCCCATCTCCTCCAACACAGCTTTTTTCCCAGGAATTGGCCCATACAGAATAAAATAAATAAATCGCAAGCGTTTTGTGAAGGGGAAAAAAAAAAGTTCCTGCTGTACATAACTCGGGGGAGCAGATGTTTTTCCATTAGCTCACTGCTCTCTGCTACACTAGCTCTCATTTCTTGTTTGCAGCACGCTCATTGTAATCTTTTTTTCCTAGGGTAAACTTCAGCACATTACTGAGACAGCAGGTAGCCCACTCCAGCCCCAGTGTGACCACATGGAATAGTTATCCTAGTCATTTTTCTTTAAATGCTCCTTTGAATTAGCCTTAGGTCTACCTGGTGAGGTTTGCAGACTGTGCTTAGCAGGCATCTGGCCAACCTCAGATCAAATTACCAGACCTACTTTGCTGTGAGCGGCCATATTTGGTAAAGTATTGGGTTAGTCAAGAAGCTAAATTGTCAGATATAAAGTACTAGTAAAGACAAACAAAGTGGACATTGTAGTTAAAAGTAAAGCTTAAAATAATATAGCAACAGGAGCTGGGATATTAGAACTCTTATTAAAACTGGCTCGCAGCATTCTAAAACACTCCATGTAAATAGAGCATACAGTTATTGCTGCCTGGAAATATAATCACACATACTTCAGATAAGAAATCACTCCAGTTACCCAAAGAGCTTAAAACTATTAAAACTATTTCTTCTCAGTACTGACACGCTTTGCTCGCTGGGTCAAAAGCGATCTTACAAAAATGTTGAATGAAGGTAAATTTTGGTCATAAATTTGAACCATTTCAAGTACATTTTCCTTAGCCAAACAGTATGATTGCATTTTCTATATACAAAGGAGTAGTATTGGCATGATTTTAAAAAAGGGATAGAAATAGTTCCTAGGTCAGACATTTCTCTTGGTAACACAAGCAGTATTATCACCAGTATACTCAAGGATTCCTGAAATAAGTGGTGGAAGGAGTTAATACACTACCAATGCCACAGAAGTTCCTTCTCTCCTCTCAAAGTTCTCAGTCATGAAAAGTAGAAAAAAGAGGAAAAACAGGCATATGGATCGCATAAGCCCACCTCTCCTGGAGCTGCACCATGGCAGCGTGTGCGCTGCAGCATCCTTCCTGAATACTCCTTGAAACGACCTGTTTCAGACTTGGGGCCAAGAATAATGTTTAGGCATATTAATGTTAAAGCCTAATGAGACAACTCCTTTTAAGAAGCCATTACGTTTCGAGGGGACTGAGAGGTTATTGTTAAAAGGAACCAGACAAGCTGTGTTAATCAAAGTCTTTGCTGCAGAACACTTAAAACCAGAGTATGCGTATTAGTATTCCTAGTATGCCTATTAGTATTCCTGTAAGCACGCCTGCCGCAGGGAGTGGACCACCTCTCTAGTCTTCAGGGACAGCAGACCTTGTACTCTTCCAAAGCTAATTGTGACTGCCTGCTGGGAAAACGGAAGACATGGAAGCCCACTGAAGAAATGTGCTAAGTTCCCTGCTGCAGATGATTGTACTCCCAGCTGGTCCTAAAAAAGATGGTTGGACTTAAGATTAACAGTGAGAATTCACAGTTTTATTTGGACGTGAGAAAGAAAAGGACTCTTTCTAGAGACCACAGATCCATCAGGTAGCTCTTTGGTAGCTACAAAAAACTAGCTTGCCAAAGTTCACTAGTCACTGCTGCAGGGAAAGCCAAGGTGCAGCATCCATTATAGTACAGTGCATTTGGACTTAGCAGCAGCACTTCCAAAGATGCTACTTTATTATCTTTCCTATGTAAATGTGCTGGTCATAAACTCAGAAAAATTACAGATAAAAACACTAAGGCTATCCCCTCTTATGCATGAGAGAAGTATCTTTACCACAGGACAAAAGAGCTTAGCTATCTGCACAGGGTTCACATCCTCACACGCCTTCAGCTGCCGTTAAAAGCATGCACATGCCCTCATGCACTAACTGTGAGACCTGTTAGGAGTGCAACAAGGACTCTCCAGCTCCGAGGGACTTCTGCACAAGGCAGGAAGTCCTATTGCAGCTACAGGTGGAGGGTGATAGTGTAACAATTCCCCTACTTAAGTACCATCTGATAGCTACCACCCACTAACAGGCCCCTGGCAAGGACGTGTGCGGGCTTCGTGGCCTGGCCTGGCTGCCAGAGGTCTGTAAGAACAGCCTCACGTAGCTGTGGGACAGCTGGTTCTGTATGCCTCTTTCCAATCTAAATGCAGAAAGCTCTAACTGGCTCTGTTGGTACCATCAGTATTCATGTCCTGGGATACGCAGAGGCATGGGAACTGTAACAGTTCTAATGGAAGCCAGACACGATCACAGCCTGGTGCACTAAACCCGTACCCCCACGCAGAGACGTGGCGAGCTGCGTCCTGTTAGTGTCTGAAAAGGACAGATGCTCTGTTATAAATCTACTGTAGTGCAAGGTTAGGAAACTGTAATAATTTTATCTAGAGATTTATGTTTCAGGCTAAAAAGGTTTAAGTGTTAACGACAACAAAAACAACCCTACGAGAGTCATTTCCCCAAGGCAGATTAACATTTTTTCCCTTTAGATAGGACATCGAGGTATGAAGAAGTTTGGCAACTTGCCTGGAGTCACAAGATGAGTCATTGCCTGAAAAAGGACAAGTCCAAGCTAAACCTGACAGAAATCTACAGCGTACTGGTGCAGCTCTATCATGAACATGAAGGGACTCTGGACACAGTTGCTTTCCAAAGCTGTTAATTTTGGGGTGAGCTGTAATGCAAAAGAATGTGACTACCTCAACTCTTTTTAACCATGCATTTCTGTTTAATTTGTTGTTTATGAAACACCTCTACTTTGGAAGTTATTAACTTCTTACTAGTACACCTGTTCCTTCTTTCCCCTCCTTCCAGATGGGAAAGATTCTGGTGCAGAGGGTCAGTGATACCCCTTTGGACTATTCCATGCACTAAGCCCAGTGTAAGCTCCGGCCCACTTCAAAGAAGTCCTCTAATTATTCAGGCACTATGCCCTTCTCTGCAGAGAGTAGAGACCACCCCAAAACACCTGCATCTCTCCTCATCCCTCAGGAATATACCAGAATGCAGAGACTTCCACACTATCGGGAGAAGAGAATGGGCAGTAGTACCACACCAAGAGCTCATTAAAATCCTTAACAATAACTGACTTCAGCAATGAAATTACAACACAGGCACAGTATGTGTTTTCAGAATACCAAACCTGATTCAAGACCAGTTAAAAGTAAGCATGAAACAAAACAAAGATTTTAAAAATTATAGAATAGGACAGAAAAGTTACAGCTTGTAAAAATAAATTCTGTCTAAAAGAATTAATTAACACCTGTGAGAAAGGCACTTGATTTACACTGAAAAGTAATCGTAGCAATTCACAGCTAGGTCACAGAAAGCACTAGGTCTTTATTGCTTTTGTCTTTTCACAACAGCAGCAAAAATGTAAACTGCCCAGAGCCATCTGCAGGATGATGGACAACAGACACCTGACTTCTCATCACAACAAACTACTTTTTTTTTTTTTTGCTCCCCACCAGCTGCCTCTGCAGCCTTAAGTCAGGAGCATAAACTGAATAAAGCAAAATCTTGCCAGTGGTTTTGAAGCTCACAGCACATCACTGAAATTTACATACTCACAAGCCATTAAGTGAACACATGTGATTAACTTATAGGGTGATGCATTCCATAAGGTAACTTCTTTTGTTAGTCAAATTAAAAAGAAGTCACATATTTTGTACCAGAACTGAAGTCTAATTGGTAGGAAACGGCCCACAAAAACAGCTATAAAAATCTTTGCTGAGAAGTAGGGTGAGACTGCCAGGTTTTATGTGAGAACTGTCAATTGTACAGATTAGCTAAATGAGAATTTGAAAGGTTCTCCTGCATACGGAATAGCACATCATCACAAGGTTCAAGTGGGCTCTGCTTTTATTTACTGGGATTGTGTATGGCAGCAGAGACATTTAAGAAGCCATCACAGCACTCGTCTGTAAGTTCAGGCACACAACTGTGGGTCCAGTTGTGGAAGACATGAGGTCTCTCAAGAGCAAAACTGCAGGGTCAAGAACTCTCTTTTCGACCCTGAAATCCGTGAATGCAAATGCTAGAATGTGCTGTGCAACTCTGTTCCTCACTAAATGTCCTACATAAAACCTCTTCATGAGTCTGGACATCACCTCTGGGTAGATTTCCTTCTCACTGTTCTCTTTTCCCTTTATGCGCTCTGCTGTAGCATCTCTGCATGCGTGTCTCAAACTGACATGCAACGTACAAGTCCTTGGGAGATTCAGTCAAGGATATAGTAAGTGCAGGACTTGCTCTTTTTAATAATTTTCACTTAAACCTCAGCGGACACTAGGAAGTTCCCAGTCTAAATAACATTCAATACATGGTTTGCCCAGTCTTACTACAGGGAAGCACGTAGGAAAAGGAGAACAAAAATAATTGCCCCTACCAACTACCATTTGTGGATGAAGAATTACCTATCCTCTTCTTTTAAAAGCGTATTTTAGTGACGACTGAAATTTTGTGTTATGGAAAAATGGAGGTGAGCTGAAAAAATTCGCACTACTCCAGGATCTTTTTGTTACATTGACTCAAATAAGCAGTATTTCAAAAACTGTCTGGGATAGATAGGCAGATTTTCTGCTGGAATAAGGTGATTTTCAATTACTCCATCAATACTTCTTATTGACAATCTTATTCACCACCGTAGAGAAAAAGGAACTTCAAGTGGTCTGGGACTTACCAGCTTGTAGCCAAATTTGTTCAAGAGCTGTCCACAGCTGCATAGGCCCTTGCTTCATTGCGCTGCTCTGCATAGTTATTTCAGACATGGCCTGTTCCAGTCTTGATGCAGCAAGGGAAGAGGCTCGCTGTGATCCTATGGACCAAACAAACAAGAACAACGATGTGTTTTATACTTCTTTGGGATTCTTTTTTGACTCATTAAGCAGCAGGTCTGATTCTGTGCTCACTGCAGCGGTTTTATGTAATAAGAACTCCACTGACTTCTGGCGTGACCAACTGGAGAAACATGTTTTATAAAAGGTTAATTTACTGGAAAAAACCCCACTAAATTACCCAAGGGCTGCAGCTCAAACAAGTGAATTAAGAGACAGACAGTAATTTTATAAAGGTCTGCTTAGCATTCATCAAGGAAGCAACCATATTTTGCTCATTTGGAAAGCAGAACTCTACCATCAAATACTTCCCATGAAAACTTATTAGTAACCCATTTTTTAAGCACACTGTCACCACACAATTACAAAATAGGGCCCACTAATGTAAAATCTTAGTACAGCATTACGGAGTAGCTTGGCACCATTCACACAGCACACACGTTTGAAGTGACATCAATATTGTTCCACTGGTTTAGAGGCAGCGTGGTTTTTCATTTAACCTTGGGGAGCAGAGAGCTCAGTGCTTTGACTATATTAACCTTTAGCATGTGCTGTAACATTTACGCAAGAATAAAGTATTTGGCACCTACATCTCTGGGACAAAACGTCATATCAAACGCTACTTCCAGGAAGAATGCATGGACAGAGACCACGTTCTCCAGTGCAGCGAGTGGGATTATACTGGTAAGCTGACCTCTCAGAGGGGTACCAAGAGGATGGTAACAAAGTAAGAAGCTACAAAATGAGATTTCAGAGTTGGCTTTGCAAAGCTTCGGGAAATAAATATTTTAATATACATAGGTTTAAAGTGACTTTAAGATTGCTAAGCTCTTTCTCTGAAGAGCTGCTGGGACTTCTCTGCTGGCACTTGGGCTGATTAGCATTACTCTTCAATCTATCCTTACAGGCGAACCCTGAGGACCACAAGATCACAGAGTTAAAAACCCCACTTTCCCTCACAACAGCCACCCTGATGGAGTAGCAGCACCTAGGAACAAGTACTTGGAGAAGCTGGGATGGCTCTCGGTAAGGGAAGGGACAGAAGGGCAAAAAACCTATCATGGGCACATGCATTAGGTGGTGTCTCTGGGAGGGACTGCATGCTTTTCCAGCTGGAGCACAGCTGAAGACAGGGTTGCCAAACCACACCTCCTCCATGGTCCCCTGGCTGGTGCTCCTCCGAATGCTGAGCTGGGACCCAGCCTTCTGCCAGGCACAAGGGATGGGTCGCTTCCACCCCATGCTACTTTGCAAAGAGAGCTGTGTGGCACAGGGCAGGATACGGCCCACAGCTTCAACCGCACCTGGCACTGCCTGCCTCAGTGTCATGGCCAGGGAGAGGCCGCACTGCCTGCCTCAGAGGAGCATCACGGCTACAGAGAGGCCACACTGCCTGCCTCAGAGGAGTGTCATGGCTATGGAGAGGCCTCACTGCCTGCCTCAGTGTCATGGCCAGGGAGAGGCCGCACTGCCTGCCTCAGAGGAGCATCACGGCTACAGAGAGGCCACACTGCCCGACCCCGAGGGGTGTCATTGGGAGAGGCCGCACTGCCTGCCTCAGAGGAGTGTCACGGCTATGGAGAGGCCTCACTGCCTGCCTCAGAGGAGCGTCATGGCTATGGAGAGGCCACACTGCCTGCCCCAGTGGAGTGTCATGGCCAGGGAGCGGCCGTGCTGCCTGCCCCAGTGTCACGGCCAGGGACAGGCCATAAGCGCAACTCCAAAAGTGCTATGGGAAATATCTGTCCCATTATCTCACCGCTAACTAATGTCATTCATTTAAAGCAGAACTTCAAAACAGCCCTGCAGCGCAGGCGCCTCCCACGGCTCCCTCGGAAAATGCAAATGTGCTCTTCCTAGATGCATTTCTTAAATTCCTACATACTTTCAAAGACATTCCTGATCTTCTGTTCCAAGAGATGACAGTGCAGTAACATAGCAATTATGGCTTTAATAGTATGGTACAAGCCATTCTGCTTTGCACTGTGAATTTATTACATTTAACAGTTTACTTAACAGATCCACCTTCAGCCTGTTGCACTGCATGGGATTCCTCCCCCTGCCCTGCCCACTCACACTCCTCTCCCCCTTCATCCCTCCCTCCACCTGGGACAAATTTCACAGAAACTCCAGACAATTCAAGTCAGACAAGGGTGTTTAACCCAGGGAAAACTCCCAGGCACTCAGCCCCTGCCATCCAACACAGGGACAGTTCCTGTGCAGTGCAGAGAAGAAAATGGCCACGTGAACAGCTAGCGATGTTATTAGAAACACTTCGAAGTCAGGGCAGACCTCCTGCCTTCTAGATTGGCAGACGTGGAAAAACTTACATGGGCTTTGGGGATTTTTTAGTCAGCCTAACCAGATTCTTGTGTTACACTCCCGATCATGTTAGTATGCTTTGAAAGCAACTTCCAGCATTACATTTCTCTGCCAAGACTGCCCTCTTTCAGAGAGGCTCTCTGGAGCTGCGTTGCTTGCAAGCACCCATACGTAATGCTTGCATTAGGTCTGATTGCATTAGGTGGGCGGATGGGCTGGTGTTTTATTCACATCCTCACAGAGCTCAGGGAAATCCTCTTTTCCTTGCAAGTCAATCCAAGGAGACTATGTCACTGTAAGGCACCTCTGTGCATTTTGGAGAGGTTCACATGTTGCTGTGAGGCTGAACAGCCACTTAGGATCTACTGAAGCATCCTTCCCTCACAGAGCAGGCTTTGCAGCAGTATTACAACAAGCTAGGTGCACTCAAAGGAATATGAGTTAGCCGCTCCTCCTCTTCATTAGCCGCATAGTTGCCAAGAGGGAAAAGCCTGCGATTTGGGACTGATTTTACCCAGTGCTGAGGGCTTCAATTTGCACAGCCATAAAACAGGAACACAAATTACTTGGCAGCTTACAGCGGAGGCTCTTTGCATTTAACAGCCTTTGGTATCCCAGCCCTTTTAATGTTTATTTTCTTTTCCATCTTAGCCTACACAAGGAAGCAAGCCACACTAGGCAGGATCCCTTCCCATCCCTGTCCAGCCTCAGACACAGATACACTCCTTGTTCCAGACACACACACGGCAGATGAAAAGGCTCTCTCCATCCCAGCCCATACCTGGACTTCAGTCACTGCTGTTGGTACCAATCTCTGCTGGATGGCTCACAGGAATGCTCCTTAAAGCTTGTCTGCCCAACTAAGCTCTGTAAGAGAGGTCTTTACCAGCCTAGCACTTCTGGACTGAAAGGGGCTCAGCCACAGCTCTGAACCCCAGGCAAGGAAAATGGTGACCCTGGGTGTGGGCTGAAGGCTACTGGAGCCAGAAGAGAGTATACCTCTAACAGATCCCATCTCCCGAGAGAGAAGGTAGGCATGTGTCTCATCGGTATCACTCCGAACTCAGGGTGGCACGGGAGCTAGAAAAACTTCAAACGTTAAAAAAAACCCCAAACTCTGAATGTCTCATTATAAAATATCTCTTCCTAAAGAAATGTACATCTTTATATGCTAAAAATACCTGCAAAACCTGTCTCACAGAACTTTAATGTCATGCCTCAAAATACATGCAAATGTTGGCATAAGAAGGTATCACATCAATTTGTTATTTTAGTGCAGTCTCTTTCTCTTTTTTAACAGCTCCACTAGACGAAATATAAACTTCACATTTTACAATAAAGCCCTCCACACATTTTGGAAAGAAGTCATAAATATAGAAAAATTGATTTTGTTGTGATGAGCTCTGTGTATAAGCCATACAAAATATATTTAAATAATTTTAAAGCACTGTTCTAGGGTTGTTATAAGACCAAGAAGGACCAAGTTTAATATTTTGCATCTACGAGAAAGACTGCTATCAAAATAGAAATGTACCTCACTAGATTTACTGGGCTTATAAGAAACATAGAATTCCCCAGCCTAAATCACTTCAAGCAAGAACATTACAAGATAAGACTAAATCAGAAAAAGAATGAAACAGCAAGGCAGCTGACTGATATGAGTGAATTTAGTTAGGAACACTGCTTCAGTTGGGAGAAGATGAAGAAAATAAAGAGGAATTAATCTTTCTGGCAGCAAACCTAAAATTCTGGCACAGCAAATAATCTCATTGTGGTCTAACTGAGGGAGAGGCCAGTGTCAAACCCGGTCACAGTAATCCCCCCCCTTCAGTGACGAGCCCAGAGATCACAGAGCGCCTGTGTGCTACAGCGATACTGCTGCATGCTCCCGGGGGGATTTCAGGATGGAAACCAGAGCCTGTTCCAGAACGATGCAAAACCCTCAGATCTCCTCCCTCCTTCAAAGCAGCCAGGCACAGCCGCAGATCTGGGCAGGTAGAAGGGCGAGAGCTGTGCTCTCCAGTCTCACCTCCCACTGTCTTCAGCGAGACCCAGCTGCCTCCTTTCTGCAGATGGAGAAGAGCAGCACCTACAGCCTGCAGAGCACTGAGCCACAGACCCTTGCTGGAATCGGCCAGTGCCAATCCTGTGCTAAGGTGGATGGCATCATTTATGAGCCCCATCCTTACATCCACGGTGGGTGCAGCCATGTTAGCATGGAAAACTAGATTCTCAAAGTGGAGGAGGAATACATTTTTTGGCTAAAATCAAAAAGTGCATTCAGTGAAAATCCCTTTATGTGTGTGAAAAGCTGGTTTAAAGCTTGTACTTTACATGAATTTGCTCTTTCTGGCAGGCAGTACCACAGCGTACAGCACTTTCTGCTGAACTGCGGCTGCTCCACTGCACGCTGGCTGCTAGAAAGGGGCTAAGAGCGGGCTGGAACAGGCACCCAACCCAGGGGCTTTTTGCGGAGACCAAACATGCCTGATCTTTGCAGTGCCTGTGGAGAAGGAGCTGCACGTGTGCAGCAGAGGAGCGAGGCCCTAGATGGGTGGCACACCAGCACATCAAAATACGACAGGCTGTACTGGTGACAATACGGTATCAAAATCTCAAACCGTGCTGTGAAGTGGGTGTAGCCCAAACCTGGCCACACTCCGTTCTCCAGACAATTACAAAGCCAGGCAAGGGATCTCCAAGAGAGCATGGGATCCACACCCAGAATGCCTTTTACATTTAGCACCAGCTAGAGCTGAAGGGGCAGGGATAAGTCCAGGCTCACAGCCTAGGCACCATAAGCCACTCACTGTTTCAACTGCAGAGTGGGAATGGGATGGATAACGCAGGTACTGTGGCAAATATAATTTAGGGGGTTTACTGCTTTCCTAGTAATGCCTAGTGGCTGACAGATCCTGCAAGCTACCTACAGTGTTTTCTAAATAATTTTCATATATTCACTGAAAGTCCATTTTACTGCCCAGCATCAGGGATGATACGATATATTTCACAAATCTGCATGATTATCTTCAAGTGATGACTAACCTACATGATTCTGTATCACCAGGAAACTTCCATGTCATATCCACACCCTTTTCCAGATAATTTTTAATATGCCAAATATTTAGTATATCCTCTTCATCCATCTGAATTTGGCCTGTTCTCTTTAACTAGGCTGAAGGGTAATAAATACTGCCATATAAACAATGAGAAAAAGGTTCTATACAAAACACAGACTCATCTCATGAAAGAATAATAAAATGGAATAAACAGATTAAAAACTACATAAATATGTGCGCACAGAATCAGTAAGATTACAATGTCATAAAGACAGACCCTAAGGCTTTAATACTAGAAACAAAAGAGCAGACATGCTGAATAATGTTTTGATGTTTGAATGTTTGTATGCCCAAGACCTAACCTTGCAACGCTTTTTAACCATTGGTGAGTGTAAATGGGGGTTAAACACAGGTAATTTAATACAAGCTATGTATTTAACACATAAGAACTTGTCCTCCATCTCAGCTGTATATGCTGAGCATGTGACTTCAGCGTTACCCATTCCAAATGTTCAAGATTAAGACTCAGACAAACCCCAATTCGCTAGCCCCAGAGTATGAGACTTGTTTAAGTGTTAGTTTGGGGTTTTTTAATTAAGCTTTTTTTAATTATTTTTTCCAATTTCTGAGTCTGGGAGGTTCACTGTTTTGCAAGTGTTTCTTCTGCATCCATAAGGGTAAAAAGTAAAAAAACCCTCAAAGTTAAAAGGCAAGTTTCTCACATAATCATCTGATTTGAGAGTTAGGGGTTTAAAGGAAGCACCAAGTATCACGAGACTTCTGATAAAATCACAAGTCAGCAGCACTCTTCTGAAGGCTTCCTTTCCCCTTCCTGCCAAGATTAGCTTTGATGTCTCAGTTATTTCCATCTGGCTATATCTGTTACTGTGAATGTGTATGTACCACATAATAAAGCATCACAAGGTTTATGTACAAATCCCAAAGCAATTCACCCTCTAATAGGAACTGACACTCTCACTCAGCTTTCCAAAACCACAATAATAGCTGGCTTGATCAGGACATCTAAAAGGATTAAACTGGGGAGGGGGACAGGAAAGAAGGAGGGAAAAAAAAAAAAAGAGACAAATCATACAGTTCTTGTAGAATTACAGTGAACTCCCATCTAATACATTTCATGCTCATCTCAGAGAGCTTTGTGGAAGAAAGCAGGAACTCATCTCTTAGTTTTATGTATGGGGAAGCCAAGGTACAGACAAACCACAGTGACACGTTCTGCAGCAGAGATGGCCCTGGAGACAGATCTGGACTTCGTGATCACCAGCTCAGCAACACACGTGCACACAGCCCCGCCAAAGAGAACAAAACACTACTTTCTCACAAAAGCATGCATTTAAGATGCACAACTTGTTTCCTCACCGGAATCGGTATCGTGAGCATCTGGGAGTGTAAGGTGCAGTCCGTTAGGCTTTTTGATCACTGGTGTTTCAGTCACACTACTTCCTTTTTCAGAGCCACTGTAGAGAAACAAAACCACGTTACCTGGCCACCTTTCAGCAGAAAGACATTGGTCTCCTTGAATCAGGCAATAGTCTCATCTAGCTGCAACTGGAACTGAAAATTCAAGCATTCCAGTTGCAGGCAATCAGCCTCTTGGATGTGTTGTTTTGACACCCCCACCCTGCCCACGGAGAGGAAGGTCAGAGACCCAGCGACAACGAAGAGCTCCAGGGCATATGCCAGTGTAAGTTTATTTGGCTGTTGGGAGTCTTTGAAAACCAGTGGACAAGGAACATGTTGGCAGCTAGAAACCAGACCAGGAGGCCAACCAGCAGCCTCATCACCATCCCTTGGGCTTGTCTGCAGAAGGTTTTGTTCACAGATCTACTGTGCTGATCCTTTTGAAACAGACCCATTAACACCTTCCACCCAGGTGCTAATTTCTTCATTTCAACGGGAACTTTCTCCTGTTCAACCTTTGTTCTGTTCAGTCTGAAGAGGAATATAAAAGCTACCAGATAGCCCCATTATATGAAAGGAGAACTATCTGGTCTGGTCCTCCACTAGACTTCTGTCCTCACAGGAGATATCTTCCAAAGGGAATCTCCAAAAAAAATCCAATAATCATGTGCCTAATGAAAAACCACTTAACGCAGATCTCCTGAGCCTTCCTGTCACCACATAGTCTGTGATCCCCCCAGGAACAGATGGTGATGATATGTCCTCTCATCATCCATTAAGGGACAAAATACCAAAAGGAAAAGTGACTGCCCTGGCTACTTTTTCTGGCACACTTCCAAGCCTGCAGCTCGGCCTTTGGACAAGATTCCCCCCCAGGAAACAAGCTGTCACGGAGTCATGACTGCTATGGATGCACCGTCTTCCAGCCTGATCAGTCCTTTGGTAGGGATTCCTTGAATTTACATTAATCTAGCAGAAGAATTAGCTTGGAACTGCTACTTGGTTTTAAACTCGATTATTCTGTTATCACAGAAAACAACAGCAAAAGATAAACCAAGTCTTGTCATTGCCAGCTAACAATCTAGGACTGAAAGCTACTTAGTGTCATTCATCATAGTGGTAATCATATTTACATTAGCTAATTAACCTTTTGCTTGGGCTTTGGGATCAAACATTACCATTTCTGTTAATGGACCCTGAATGCTTGGGCATTTGACTGTTTGCACAAGTGTCTGGCCTGGGCCTCCCTGTTTTCCATACTGGTTTCCACACCCATACGCCATTTGACACTATAATGTGGTGACAGACACAAGGGAAAATTAAATTCCCTGTCCTAGCCAGGATTAGCCCAACTGTAAGTGCCCTGGGTGGGGGCTGCTGGCAGAACCGTAGGGGCATTTCTGTCTCACCGCTGCGTTGCGTAGGCAGGAACACGGCAGCTGCACTTCAAATAATACTCCCACGAGGCCAGTGCTGCTTGCATGCAGCAGCTGCCACCACCACAAAGTCCAGGCACATGGCTGAACACTGGTTTACATGCTATACTTCTACACAAGGGACAGGCGAGGAGGCTGGCGGATGGTGTAAGTTTGACCACAGTAAAAACCGACCACAGGAGAGCAGCGTTCAGAGAAGGCTAGATGAGATGGCCTCATTAACAAAATGCACCTCCGTACAGTCAACAGCACAGCCTTTTCACTGGGTAAGCAGACTGAAATCCCAGCCTGAAACCCAAGTGGGCTGCAGCACTGTATAAAACAGCCACTCCCAACAGCTTTATTCCTTATCCCGGAGAAGGGCTGGAAACGAACTACTCCTTCAAAGCTGCAGTACGAGGCCTTCGGCCAAGAAAGCTTTTCCATGCACCACGGAAGGGACAGTAGCCAGATTCTTTGCCTTCCGCATACAGCACTGGAAAGGCTCAGTGGGACGCGTTGCCACTCCACTGCACATGTTTTGAAAAGGTACTTGAGACAGTGGATAAAAGGGAGAGAAAAACTGCTGAAGGAAACACTGGATCGTGAGGGACTGCAGAGGCACCAGTTCATCAGAGGGAAGACAAGAAGGGACTTGAGCAGGGCATGTGAACGGCTGCCTGGGAAGCAGGCGTACTGGGCCCCAAAAGACTCTTTTGTCTAGCAGACTCATAGTAAGACTGCAAAGCCGTGAAACTTAGGCCAGACAAATGCAACCAAATGTAACTAAAACTGCAATTTAATTTTGTAGGCTATTAGCTGCTGACTGAACTAGTAAAGAGTACTGGGTGCTCTCCACTTTATGTATAAATAAAGGCTTCTCTTTTTCAATAGGCCCTAAAAATGTCTGTGTCCAAGCCTCACTGATAAGAATTCCCCTTAAGTTCCTTTGCTAGCCCAACCCGGAATAGTTTGCATATTTGTTAGCTGATACTGCTGAAATTTGCTTAATAGCAGGGGCTTCCTGGGTCACTGAATCCAGTCTAAAACTGCAGGTTCCAAGTTCATTCTTGTTACTTTTCAAGCAGTACTTCCCAACAGAAAACGCCTTATGATGTATTTTTTGAGAAAATCAAGAAGTCCCACTGGGAACAGCAATGAAACACACATTAAGGGTTCCTAAAAGCAAAAGCAAAGCAATTTGTTTTGTTTAGGCTTCTATGGCTAAAGCTTATCAAAAGCCTCTAAAGCTATCACATCTTGGGTTTTTAAGTATAACAGCCAAAGCACAGCTTGGGATCCAAATGCAGTCCAAATGGCTGAACTATTTATTTGTCGCTTTTCCAATGTACTCTCTTCAGCCTCAGGCTTGCAGCACCCCCCCCTCCCCCTTTCAAGAGTAAATCCTACTCAGTCATAATTGTTCAGTGTGGATTTGATCAGCTTCACAAGGACTACTCATGGGTATAAAGATTATTCATGTGAGAAGTACATGATTGAATCCTTAGCTAAAGAAACTAAGACTCAAGGAAATCAATGATTCCAGCCTCTAAGAGACCATTTCTCTGCTGCTATGTAAATATCTTGATTTTTGTGTTTGGTCTGCTGCTCATTAGCAAAACCAACAAGGAATTACTAATAATCCCTCAAGGACAGTTGTATATAGACATGCATCATTCTGTACATATACTTCCGGTGTTTATAAAGCTTATGTAAATGCATACAGAAACTAGTGAACAATACAGGCTCCATCTCTGCTGCTGTGACTGCTGCCATCAAGCATGCTGTCCTTCCCATCACATACAACCTCTATGGAGAAGTAAGTACAGTCTTGAGATACCACTGTACAACTGTTTCGGTCATATTATCATGACTATGACAATATCCAAAGGGTGTGAGAAGGAACAAAATCCAACCTGGTAACTTTCACACTTTCTGAACTTTTCCTTTCAGAGGGGAAGCAGATGAGAGGGAGGGCACAAACAGGGAACCTAGCACTGCTTAAATGCAGATTTACTAGGCCAACTGAAGGAATAAAGAAGCTACATCCTTCACTCCTTTTTTTCCCCTGTTAGCACCGGGCTATGCGATGGGCATGCAACCCCAGCATATGATAGAGTCTTGGCCATGTGCCTTTCCTTGTCTTACTCAGTTCAGGATTGTGTCACCCCCACACATCCCTGGGTGGTGCCAAGTACTGCAGCCTGTGAACAATAGGCTGATGGATGCTCAGCACTACTTGGGGGAGAGAGGAATCTATCCTACATCCTGGACATCTGAATATGGATAGAGATGTTTAGACATTCAGATCAGAAACTCTTGGGTCAAACTGATTCTTCAATCTTAAAATCTCAAGGTTTTGTTGTTTGTGGGGTTTTAAATCATGGCTATTAAAATCATGCTTTTTTTTTTTTTTAATCACAGCTAGAAATATTACTTGCATTTCTTTTTAAACAGTACTGTTTATTACCCTTTTTACAAAATAAGTGTCTATACAATTAAAGAAGATAACTGCAACTCCATTACGAAATCTGAACTTGTCAGACAGTGGAGAAAGCCTACCTGTGCTGTAAAACATTATATACCATCTGCCACATCTGCAACATATGTCTGCATGTCACCAGAGCCTCTTCAGGTCCTTTATGTATCCATTCCAGTTTCACTTTGGTGAACAGTAAGCTGCAAGATGAAAAAGAATAACTTCTGGTTTATTGGCATCTCATAAATGTGGGGAATCAGTATCACTCTAGTGGGATCCTGGCAGCCAGCATCGTTACTCTCTTTGTATGTGCAGCAATAAAAGAAAACACACTAGCACAAAACATTTCATTTGGCTCAACTCTGATTCCCCACAAGGAGATGAGAGGATTAACAATACTCCTCAGCTGCAGTCAAATTTACGTCACAAAGCTGGCAGGACAGTGTTAAAAGCAACGCGTCGCAAAGCTAACAAGGTGAAACATGGAGTGAATTTCATTTTACTTTGGACAGCATTAAAAACAATAAAAAGGAATTGTCATAAATCATATGTCAGACTGTTTTCTTAGTCTGGCATCTCCTTAGAGCAGTAGCTTATATAATAAATTTCAGACAAAAACCCCAACACACCTAGTATAGGCAGACAATTATGTAATGCCTCACAGGAAGGAAAGGCTTTTTCTTAACCCCAGCTGGCGATCATCTCATGCCCCTAGGCAAGACAGCTGATAGCCCTCGTACATTCCTGTTCTAGGTAGTGTAACTGCTGCTACTATTCTTATACTTAGAGAATACGTATTTGCACAGACTACTGGAACTCAGCAGAACTAGGTCAAGCAGAGGTTAGAAGACAGATTCCACACTGAAACAACCTACCACCTTGCTGCTAGCGTGGCTTTAAACACCATCCTTCACAACACCCATTTTATTTTATTTATTTGAATTGCTAAGATGCTGGAATTTATTTCTTATTTACGAATGTAAATTTACTTCTCTGCTTTAAATGTTTTCATACAGTCCAAGGTCTACACATTTGGAATTAGCTTGATATGGCTAGTGATTAATCCACTGGATGCACATACATGTACACACACGCATGCAGCATTAAGATGCTCAGAGGGCTGGAGCACCTCTGCTATGGGGACAGGCGGAGAGAGTTGGGCTTGTTCAGCCTGGAGAAGAGAAGGCTCCGGGGAGACCTTACAGCCCCTTCCAGTACCTGAAGGGGCTACAAGGAAGCTGGGGGGGGACTTTTTACAAGGGCCTGTAGTGACAGGACAAGGGGGAACGGGTTTAAATTGAAAGTGGGGAGGTTTAGATTAGATATCAGGAAGAAGCTCTTCCCAGAGAGGGTGGTGAGGCACTGGAACAGGTTGCCCAGAGAAGTGGTGGATGCCCCATCCCTGGAAGTGTTCAAGGCCAGGCTGGATGAGGCTTTGAGCAACCTGGTCTAGTGGAAGGTGTCCCTGCCCATGGCAGGGGGGTTGGAACTAGATGATCTTTAAGGTCCCTTCCAAACCAAACCAGTCTGTGATTCTATGATTAACAGCTGAAGGTTAAAAATCCTAAAACCAGTTTTGTGAATGTGACCAGCAGGCTCCTGGGTAAGACAAACAACTTCAGAAAGAGACAACAGCAACTCATAGATGATGTTGGAGAAGACTTTGCAGCTGAATAAAAGACCCTTCAGTTGGAACTGCAGCCAAAACTCCGTGGTGCAGTAATGCGCAAAATGGCAGTCCCATTCCGCACTAACACCACACTAACATTACTGGTTGGTTGGTTGGGTTTTTTTTTTTGGGGGTGGGGGTGGCGAAGTCACCTAAATGTAGCTGATTGTACCAACTGCTATAGGGAAGTCTGCTCATGGCCACTGCTACAGTTTGACCTCACAGAACAAGCATTCAACTAAATTCCCCAGGTACAAACTTAGGCCAGGAAAGGAAAACCAAGATTCGTAACTAAGGGAATTTGTCCCTAACTATTTTGTATCCGTACTCTATGCTTACCTTTGATATTCATGTTAGTAATGTCATTAAAACAAATACTAATAAAAATATCCCCTGCTCTTCGAGATGCTGACCCAGGCTAGAGCAGGCCGTTCCTGAAGGACCGTAACCCATGGGAGGGACCCACGCTGGAGCAGTTTGTGAAGAACTGCAGCCCATGGGAAGGACTCAGGTTGGTGGACAACTGTCTCCCATGGGAGGGACCCCATACGGGAGCAGAGGCAGAGTGTGAGGATCCCTCCCCCCGAGGAGGAAGGAACAGCAGAGACAACATGTGATGGACTGACCTCAACCCCCATTCCCTTCCCCATCCTGCTGCTGGGAGGGGAGGGGGAGAATTCAGGAGTACAGGTAAGCCCAGGAAGAAGGCAGGAGGCAGGTTTAAGATTTGGTTTTCTCTCACATTATCCTACTCCAGTTTGATTGGTAACTGATTCAATGGATTTTTCTTCCCCAAGCTGAGTCTATTCTACCCGTGTCCATAACAGGTGAGTGATCTCGCCCTGTCCTTTTCTCAACCCACCAGTCATTCCTTCTATTTTCTCCTCCCCCCTCAGCCAAGGGGAGGAGTGAGCGAGTGGCTGCATGGGACTCAGTTGCCAGCTGGGCCTAAACCACAACAATCCCTTTGGAGAAAGAAATATGTATCACACTAGTAAGATGAGAGGTTATACCCTAGTATAGCAGGTAGCTTCATGAACATGAAGTTCTTGAACAACAACAGAGTTAAGAAGTCGAGCAACCTTTAGCATCCATATACAGAAGCACAATCAAGCAGTTGCTGGAATAATAGAGTCTTTTAGGTTGAAAAAGACCTTTAAGACCATCAAGTCCAACTGTTAACGTAACCCTGCCAATACCACCACTGCACCATGTTCTTCAGCCCCTCGTCCACATCCCAGACCCCTGCAGGGCTGGTGACTCAACCACCTCCCTGGGCAGCCCCTTCCAATGCCCGACAGCCCTTTCGGTGAAGACATTTTTTCCTAATATACAATCTAAACCTCCCCTGGCACAGCTTGAGGCCATTTCTCGTCTACCACTCTTGTCCTATCACTGTGGTTGGCTGTGGTTATTCCTGTTCACAGCATCAGCAAGATACTACAATCCTGTTTCTAGTTCTTGCTCTTAACTCCAGAAGATGACTGAAAATGGGAAAAGGTTCAGAAAAAGGTTATGTAAGTGATCTGTGGGCTAGAAAAATGTATTTTAAGGTTCAGAAAAAGGATCTGTGGGCTAGAAAAATGTATTTCATCAGAGGCTTAAGAAGCTCAGTTTATTTGGTTTAACTAAGAAGCAGTAAAAAATTATTTTGCTCCAGCCTGCAAGCACCTATGTGGAGAAGTGTCTAATTGTGAGTCTTTGATCTAAAAGAAAAGGAATCAAAAAAAATCCAAGGATTTGTTGGAAGCTGAAACAAGTCAAATGGAGATTTGATAGTTATGTTTCTGCATTTACTTATAAAGAAAATAATCTTTGCAGCAGCTACCTTGTGTGCATGGTAAATTTTGTAGTCTTTAAAGCCTTTTCAACAAGATGGGATAACATCTGGAAGGCAACGGTAATGCACAAATAGAAGCTATGGGTTTGATGCAGAGGTGCGTGAGCGAGCTTCTTTGGACTGTGCAAAGGGGTGAGACCTCATCATCACTTTTCTTCTGGCACTTACTCTATTTCTTAATAGAGTAATATTCTACTAGTCTGAGAAACAGCCATATTGAACAATCTATGCTACTTTAAACATACAGAATATTTTTTTAAGCCGCTACCAACATTCAATATGAAAGACCTTCTAAAGCACTGTGTGACTCTCACTGTGTGACTGGTGGTCCAGGAGCCTGTAGCCTAGGGAACACTCATATTACATCCCTCAGTAACTCCACACTTGTGAATGCTGTAAGAAACTGCTCTTAATATTAACAAAATGGAAGAATATAGAAAAGAAAAATCTATTAACAATCAAGCTACTATACAGGAGGGTTATATTCAGAGTTCCTTCTCCCTTTCACATTAGTAGGGACATAGATGGCTCAGTTATCAGGAGGCAATTAAAATCACTATGCAGCATATTTAAACACTGCAGTTAAACATTAAAAAGACAAACATCTGAAGTTCTTCTCTCCATCACTCTGCTGTTTACTGCTTAGAGAGAGTATATGCCAACTTTGGATGATGATGAAATGTTCTGTCTCAGGAGAGAGAACAACTAGTGAAACGGGAGAAAAGCACATCTCAAAAACATAATGAAGCCTCAGCACAGTACTGTCACCAGTGGTAAGGCACAGCACACAAAGGTTAAAAAACATAATCATGCAACTTTAGCAACTGTCTCTGCAGTGCAACACTACCAGATGCCAAAGATACCACGCACTGTTAGCTGTTGTGGTAATTCACCTTTGCAGTAGTGCCATTTCAGTCACCATGTAATAATACAATGAACCAAACCAAAAGGCAAATGAGAAAAATGTAAGTGGCAAAAGGAATCAAATCACACTGACAGCAGTAGTAAACAATGCAATTAAACATGATAATTAAAAGGTGAAAACACAATCAGGACATTAGGCTGTATGTGCTATACGCTGTTTGTATTTCTCATCTTCTAATGAGTTTTATAACAGAAAAAACAGATAAATAAAAAATATAGTGAAAACATTGAAGTGAAGTAGCATCACTTATCTTGAGCTTATCATTTTATTACTGAGACAGCACTCTTGCCTCAAATAAATCTAAGGAGTATTGTCTCATATCAGTGTCCACACACAACTCTCAGGGGCATAAATAAAAAGTATGTATGCACAGATCTCACCTTATTATGTTTTCTTAATATTATTTTACTGTACTTTTGTATGATGCTTGCAGTATTAAGCAGAGCAGACTCTTAAAGAGATTCAACATAAAAAAATAGCCCCAAGATTACCAATACAGTCATTGGTAATTCTGTTAGCCTCTGAAAATGAAATCAAATCTGGGCTAAAGCAGACATAAATTGCTACTACGTAAGTATAAGACAAGAGAGCAAAAAATCCATAAATCATTCTTGTAACGTGTATAGTTTCAGGGGCAGTACCAATGGAAAATAACCAGTGCTTACTCTTGATTCCAGACTCTTAAACTCTCTCTCAGGAGAGGTTTTCTTTTATTGTGTATGTGGACATTATGCCAAGGCTTGTACTCCCTGATGTAACGCCAGGTTACTGCCACCAGCAAACATAAATATCTACCACAGTATCATTAACTCTGGCAAATTAAAATCTGCAGGCAGCTAACTTTGCCAAGATATTAAGCTCTAAAAATTCCCAATTAGGTTTCCCAAGTATCAAAATTTCAGTAGCATAAATGACAAACGTCACTATAATACACCATGCATTGACAAAAAAGTCGGGACTGGAATATTGGAAGGCCTATGAAAATATTCAGCAGCAGGCAAGCTACTCTGGTTGATTTCAGGAGGTGTTCAACATTTGTCTTCATAAAGACTGATTTCAGTTGCTGATACTCACCATGTCTTAAGTCCTGGCCACATACACCTACCCAGCCCACTTGAGAGTCTTCCAATCCTACACGGCTAAATGCTCAGCCTTTAAGTTCCTTATCATCACCCATGAAGAAAAGAGACAATTCTTTCCTATCGCTGACAATCTAATTACTGGGGTTTAATAGTTAACACTGATCAGAATGTTTCGCATGTGCATATGGTATGCTGTAAATGCTTACGAGCACATCTGTGGAAGAAATAAGTTGCTATGTTTAGTAGTAACTCATTGACTACTTTAAGGATGCTATAGGACTATATAAAGAATTATTAATCAGTTAATTATTGAGAATTTTTAAAGCTGCTTTTAAATGGAGTTTTTAGTATCAAATGTAGCCCTTTAACTTCACATTTATACAGCATCACAACGGGATCTTTCTGCCCTATCATCTGACAAACAATAAATAATGCTAGTACTGTAACAAACAACAATATATGGCACTCATTTCAAGACTGAGAAACTAAATTAGGAATAACGAGTATTACGTAGTTAATTTTTCTATATATTTTGCCATTCACTGGCTGCTTATAACCCCTCTAGTTCTTCAGATCTTGTCAGCAGCTGCTCAAAGATCTACTCGTCTTTGAGCTTTACCCGGTCAGGGCCGTCATTCCTCAAAGTCTTTCATTATCTACCCAGAGTTGCCTACCTGCACACACAGCTGCTGGGTTATTTCGGATTTTGAGTACAAAAGGAAACAAAACACCAAAACTAGAAGCAATTTGTGCCAACTCACAAAGACAGCTGTGTACATTAACATGAAGATACTGAACTTCTGTAACTAATATTTGTACCTTGTTTCTTTCTTTCATTGAATGTCAGGATGTATGTGCCTGTTTGTTTGTGTGTGTTTACAGACATTTGCCTGGAGAGAGGAACCAGAATCCCAGTCACAGCTCCGAGGACAGCAAATACACTCTATCCAATGACAGACTGATGGAGTGCTAGAGCAGCACGCAAGTGCCACTGGACAGCAGCAACCATCTCACCCTCCTACCTCGCTGAAGCCCAGATAAATATTCCACACCATTTCCAAGGAAAAGCAGAGGAATGCCATGACCTGGATGGGTAGACAGCCCATGGATGCTCTCTGAAGAACTGGGAGGCATGGATTCATACCCCCAACATTCTGATCACTGAACTCTTGAATTAGTTTCTTCCCCTTTAAGGTAAAAGTTGCAAAAGAAGGATGCAGGTGGATACAGGACATAAACCTGTCTAACAGAGCTGGAAAGAGGATGGAGGAGACCAGAAGAATGATCAAAGTTGTGGAATGCTTTTGATATATGGATATAGTAAACAGACTTCTCAGCCTGGAAAAGAAGGCCGAGAGAAGAATCATAGAATCATAGAATGGTTAGGGTTGGAAGGGGCCTTAAAGATCATCTAGTTTCAACCCCCCTGACACCTTCCACTAGACCAGGTTGCTCAGAGCCACATCCAGCCTGGCCTTGAACACTTCCAGGGATGGGGCATCCACAACATCTCTGGGCAACCTGTTCCAGTGCCTCACCACCCTCTCTGTGAAGAAAGAGATCACAGGTTTATAAAATCATGAAGAGCATGAAGAAAATCAAGAAATCAAAGCAAAGCAGTCTGTTGCTTCAATGTAAGAAGTAAGGAATATCCAATAAAGCAATCAAGCGGTGGATTTAAAATGAGCAAATGAAGTGCTTTTTCATACAATGCAGAAGTGCAGTGCAAACCCCATTGCTACTGGATGTTCTGGAGCAGATGCATAAATAGGTTCAAAAAAGGATTAGATAAATTCACGGATGACAGGCCCATCAGGGGCATTAAACACAACCTAATGCAACCTCTGGCTCTGAAAGCCTCTGAACCACTCAGCTGACAGAAGCGGGGATGACATATGAGGGGTAGGATCATCCTTCTGCCACATTTCTACATGCTTCTCCCTGTGCATTCACCAGATGCCCCGCTGAAGCCAGGCAAGCTCTTAGTTTGATCAAGAATGGTCACTCTTACATTCTGATACAGCAGAAATAAGACTGCAGCCCACGTTCTTTTTATAACGCAGATTGTCTGGTCTTGTTTTATCTGCCAGTACGAGGGGACGGTGTATCTGGAGCTGTAGGATAAACTGAGCAGCTGATTTGCTGTGAAGATCAGTTGCTGAGTTCAGCTTCAGTGGTGAGTCACCTATACAGGCCAACTAATTAGTTAATGTATACTCTTTCACCATAACCATTACGGTTTCATTAACTTTCCTAGAGCACCTGCTAAAGCCCGAGTCATGTTATCAGTAAGAAAAAAAAGTTGGCAAAATTGGAAAGCTGCTTTCACTCTCCTACATTTTTGTTGATAAAATCAACATCAAAGTTGCTGTCTTCTCAAATAACTCAGTGCTTCTTGCAGTCTCCTGACATTTAAGGGCACATTCTCTAGTTAAATTAATGCCAGCAACGCTGACTGCAATCTCCTTTTATAACTTCATGCTGTGCCACGTTATCTATCACTTTCCC
>NW_010254074.1:55017-72771 GCF_000690775.1 Eurypyga helias
ATTGATCATATACTTTTACAGACATACAGTCCTTTTTTTATGGCTCCCTGCCCATTTATGCCCCAATATGAACAAAAAACAAAAACAAGAAGCCTGGTACCATGTCCAAAGAACTGTTGACTTCATCTTCCCAACCCAGGAAAACTAGCAGACTCAGAGTTGACACCTCCTTTAGAAGGGTGTCCTGCTCAGAGCCCCAGTCTTGCATGATACAGCAATCCAGCAAATCTTGCTCCATGAACTATGACTGCAACAGTACAGGGTGAGAACAGCCTCCAGAGAGGTAGATTCCAGGCTGTTTAAAAGTTCACATGCTGAAGACCACGTGCTAGGCTTGGCCTCATGACACAAGGCACCTAGAAGGCTCTCACTCACAGAGTATTAGACTTTGCCTTGCAACACTTCAGAAAATGCTAAACTGAGGTTTAACATGCAAGTGTCCCCCCATGTTTTGTGAACTGTTTTTTCTCTGACAGGCTCCAACTACACGCAGTACTCCTCATTGCTCCGAACACTGCATGAACACGTTTGGAAACTGGGGCCAGGTCTCAAGCATCCAAGGCTAGGAGCTCAGAGGTCTACCTCTATTTAATTCCAATCGTGAATGCAGTAGGGGTTCAATGCATAGGTTCTCCAGCAGATCTGAGCCCTGGTACATCAATTCAGGTGACTCCGTGGCGCATTACCTCATTTGTGGGTGGAAACGGCCACCTACGTGGCAATGTGCAAATGTCAGCACAATCTCAGAGGTGCACTGAAAACCATGGTCTGCTGTGCTTTGCCCGTGGTGGCAGTGTGGCCAATATCCTGTAGCTTGGGCTGGGGACGTGGGAGAGCCAGCCGTGTGCCATTTCTTGCATGACTTCTTGGCCAGTCTTGATCAAGTCACTTCAGCTCCCTGTGCTTCAATTCTTCTAACTGCAGAGCAGGTAATGGGAATGACCTTTGCAAAGCATCTGGAGAACAAGGTGGTTCATCATCGCCTTCCCCATACCCTTCACATTTAATCTCTTAATACTGGTGCTCTCAACTTTAGAGTTATTTGTAGACAGGAAGGAAAGCAGGTTGAATTCCTCTGTGACTGACACCACTTTTAAAACATTTTCTCATCTGTTGGGCCTGATTCTTCAGAATTTCATCAGATGTACCCCCAGGTAAATGCAGCCAGCCCTGATTAAACAGGAATTCATTTGGAAGGGCAGAGTTGAGGACTATCATGCTGTCGCAACCACTGGAATAACTCCTGATTTACAGAAACGGAAAAGGAAACCAGGCCTAGGGTCTCTAATTGCTGAGCTGAGATCCTGCCAGACAAGAAAAGAGCATTAACAGGACTATGCTGAAGCACTTAATATGCTGCCAATACTTCCTGTCCCCAAAGACTGCAGAACTGGATGCTTCACTTACACTTCTAAACTGTTGTGTTTTTCAGAAAAGCTTCCAGGATATGGAGTTTAAGCAGCTCTTAGGGGGAAGGATACCAGAACTCTGGCTAATAAAGTAACATTCGACATCAACCTCCAAGTCACCTCAATCCGCAACCAAGAACACACCTTCTGTCTGGAAAGGTATGTCAGAATCATAATTCATATATTAAAAATAGAGTGAGATATCTTCTAATTAACCCAGTGTCAAGGTAATAAAAAAGTGATAACATACTCATATTATGGCTGTATAAATTACACAACAAAATACAGCAAAGCAGACCCACCTCCCGCATAGGATGAATAAAACATTTCCACCCAACTTGACACATTTATGAAACCTTGCATGTTACTGATCCTTGGAGCCAACAGTCTGAAACTGCATCACACCCCCACTGTACTAGTAAATTAGAACCACACAAAACTTGGCTTTGGTATAAAAAACAATAGGCTTAGTGTAAAATAAGCTTTCCTTTTTTGAAATACATTACACAATGTTGTTAAACAGACCTCACTCTTTCTATCATTTTATTTTGGGGCAATATAATTTATTCCACTTTGGCAGTGGTTCAGCAAAGCACTTATAAGAGGTCTTCATCTTTAAGCATGAGCAGTCCTGCTGATGTCAACAAGAAGTCAATTATTCCTCTCCTTAAAACTGAGCGTGTTTAAGAACCTTGGTAGATTCATCTCTTTATGAGGAGAAGGATTACGAGTCTCTTCTAACTGCTTAATTCTGCAGAGGACAAAGGACAAACGTGAGTAACACAAGAAGGGGCAGAGTGCTGATATTGAGCGCTATCTGCATTTCTCATCAGAGGTGGAAACAAGGGAAGTCCAACTACCAAGCACCACTGAATCTCCCTACAGGGCACATGTTCCAGGGCACATGTGGGCATGTTTCAGCCTATGTTCTGGCTAAGACAACCCATCATATAGTTATGGCAGTTCAGAGGCAGTGATTTTTATGAAGTAAGCTTGTTCAGTGAGATACGGAGGAGCAGGTTTGTACGTCAGCCTGAAAAAAGATAAAGGAAGACATGCTTAGAAGGTGAAAGAAGTGACGGAAGGGAAGAAAGACAAAATCTACTTCACTGCAGTAAAACCCCTATAATCTAGAACAAACCTGTGTTGTGATAAGTAGACAGAAAACTGCTGGCTTTACCAAAGAAAATCATAAAGAAATGGGTATTTTGCTACCAGCAGGAACCCTATTTGTCTGAGTCTGCAAGGCAGAACCATGATGTGAGCGCAGCCGGTGTTTCCACCAGCGCCAGCCGAAGGCAGCGCAGTAGCAGCGGCAGAAAGACACAGGAGCATGACCTTTAACGCAGAGCTCGTGATCAGTGGACAGACCCGGGCCTGCACTTCAACACCGAGATGTGCTAAAGATCACGCTGCTGCAGTTTCACTCAACCCTTCGCTGGCACCGTGAAGTTAACCTAAAAAAACCCGTGCTTACCGTCTGGCTCGGCACAGCACTCACGAAAGTCAGGCAGGCAAAATGGTATTCATGGTAGCGGCGGGTTGCTTTTTCACCCTAGACTGTTCTTGGAGATGCACTAAACTTCATTACAAAGTTGCTTAATAGTTCCTTCATCCTGTACAAAGCTAACTGCAGGGCCAGGACTTGTAGCCCTTCATCTCTGTCAGGTTTGTGACCATGAGACCGGCTGTGGCAACGACGGCACTTTTCGCCATGCTGTTACCCTCCCACGCAGTACGGGTTGCCCCCAGGCCAGCTGCCTGGACTCGGATCCTGACAGCTCTCCGGAACCACTGATCGGACAAAAACCATACTCGGGCTGTAGCTGTGAACAGCTCTGTACATCTCCAGCCATACAGAAACGGGTCACCATGATTTAAATACACACTGGGAGCACGCTCCAGTTAATAAATCCAGTTACTTTAATACATGTAGAGATACCCTTCTCCAAGTTAAAGTATGTGTGCCGCCACTTAAGCATTTCAGTTTAGCCTAAATACTGTTTTCTTGGCACAAATGTAACTAAACATAAACCAATTCTTCTGTTATTCTTCCCAGAAATTTCCCAGCGATACACATCAACCCAAGGATACTGCCTACTTACAGAACCCAGTTCCACAGCCACCATCCTTCACTACTACTTCGGCACAAGGATTTCCTAGCGGAGAGCGGCGCCCAGTTCAGCTGAACGCTAATACAGCTCAGGATCTTGCTGGCTGTATTTTAAAGGTGAAGCTTAATTTCTTAGCTTTGCTGCAAACGGTGATATAACTGTTGCAGGTGCAACTTGCACTGTACAAATAAGCTGAGTCACTGCTCATGAGTAACAAAGAAAAATCAGCAGTCCCTCAACCTGTCAGAAACACCTAAGAAATTTCAATTAGACCTGCCAACAAAAACTGAAAGCCTCATGAGAAAGGTGAGAAATATATGCACAGTTGGGAATGGGAAGGGGGAAGGAAAAAAAAAAAAAAAAGAGAGAATCCATGGCAGATCAAGCCTAAAATCAGATTAATGGATTATTTTTCTGCAATATCTATTACCCCCCAATGTGACAGATCCTCCAGATGTGCTGAGAAACAATGACACAGTATTACAGATCCCAAGCCCTGCATGCTTGATTAAAGAAAAATCTGTTAGCAAAACATGCATAGTTACTACATTTTAAATGTTCAAAACCAGCATTATTTGGCCTTCTTTCAATAATAGACTGAAAACACACCTCAGTCTAAATCTGTAAATACAATTTAAATGCTGGATAGAGTAATACAGGCTTGACTGTGAAAACCAGACTCATTCATACAGCACAGTGCAGGTGACAGGATTAGCGTTTATGGATTTACTTTTGGGTTCTTCACATGGGTGACTGGGTTTTTTTCTAAGGTTTTTTGGTTGGGGGTGTTTTTTTTTTTTAAAAAAACAGCCCAGCACTTAGCAACCACTGACCTTTATATATTTTTAACACCACTGCTTTATAAAACTGAGTTCCAAAATTTAGAGCCAACAGCTGCAACGAAACAGGTAAACGGAACTAAACATTCAGGGCCAGGCTGTCAGCTGAAGGGAATCAGCTCTGTTCAGCTGAAGTGAATGGATTTTCACCTCTTGAAACAAGCTGGGGATCTGGCACACAAGCTTCAAGTCAGAAAAGCTCCGGCAGACTGTCTTCAACTCCCTAAAAATGAGCATGCACCAGACAAACAGAGAAACGAAGTACAGGGTCAGTGCAGTCTGATCAGCTTGCACCAGCTGACTCCTTACTTTATCCCTTTAAATAAACTATTCATTTGCAGAATTCTAGCCTGCAAATTAAAAATATATATATAGAGAGAGAGAGAGAGAGAGAGGAGCTGCCTGAAACATTCCCAGTGACTCACCAAAAAAAATAAAAATACAACCCCATTCAGTTCATCCCAGAGGATCCTACAACTGAAATAATGACCAGAAGTGATGAGCAATAGCAAGCCCCAGCCTTTCGCAAGGAAAAGCTTTATACTTTCCCTTCCCCTTTGCAGAGAGAAACCCCGTGGGATGCCAACGGGCAGAGCAGCCCTGGAGCAGAGCTGCAAGGTGCCAAGGTCAAACTGTGCCCCTCGGCCAAGGAGCAGGGCAGGAGGAGGCTGGACTGAGCTCCTTTCCACCTGCTCCTGAGGACAGGATACAATGAAATCCCCGTGTTTATTGTGTCACATATCCTGTTAGTTCAGCACAGGGCGCTCTGCGGAGTAAGGGATCAGAGAACACTAGGATAAATCAGAAGTGTGTATTTATAATCTCTGCCTTCAGATAAGTTAGCAGCATGTACCAGTTTTTCCTTGAAATACATCTGAAGGGGAGGAACAGATGTCAACCCGAAAGCATAAGAGTATTATAACTGCCCTGTATTTTACCATTAGGCATAAAAAAATGCTTTGTGTTTATGTACGCCTCTACTTTCCCTCTTAAAAGGCCATTGTGCAAATCCAGCTGTAGCCCAGAGCACACAATTTAATTTCTATTTCTCTCCTAAACCAATATATCCGACAGAGAGGTACAGTGTTCCTCGCTCTTCCCATCACACTGCAGGCATTGTATTTGCATTATTATGTCCACACGTTTCCTGAAGTACCTTGCCAAAAGGGTATCCAGAGTCACTGTGCAGAACTCCTTACCCCAAGGAGACTGACAGGGCTCGGGCCCTCCGCTGACTCAATTCATAGTTTTGCCTCTGGAAGGCTTAAAAGAGCCTGTCATTATGTATGTGATATACCCTACCACAGTTAATTCCTTCAGGGAATAGCATCCAGAGGGAGCACAGTTCAAATACACAGCATGCACCTGAAATTTCACGTTTTGAATCAGATTCCCAACACTAAGACACATCCATGGAAGACCCGATATTTTTATTTTCCTTGACTGTAGATACATGGCATAAACTAAATCCTGTCATAAAGAGCCTGGCTTAAAAACTGTTGAAACATACAGATTAAAAAAAACAGTGTTCTTTGTTCTTGAACAAATTTGATTTAATTCATTAGAAATCCAGAAGGTGTTTAAAATTACCATGTGCCATTTAATACAAGATGAAGTAATAGCTTCCTTCAGCCTTAGTGGAAAAGATTCAGAGCTGTAATCCTTTTTCAAATAATTACCCTGATCGTCAGGCTTCAGCACAAGACAACTCCAAGCAGAAGAGAAATCCAGAAACCAGCTTTGAAAGCCTCAGTACCAAGCTGAATGGTGATGAGAGCACTTTGCAGGCCTGAATTACACCAAAAATTAGAACTGCGAGGGAAGGGCGGGAGTATGCAAAAGTATCAAGTCCATATACCGTACAAAAGGGTCTTTGGAGAAGAAAACAGGGGAGGGTGGGTAGGGATGCTGACTCAGCAAGGCAGCTCCTCACTGCTACAGCGGTGAACTAATGCTCTCACACACATAACCTGTGGTTTTGACTCTGCCACAAGCTGCCCTGTGCTGCTACCCAGGGAAACAAGCCTGTAGAGAAGGGAAAGTTTGTGGATGACAGAGAGGTGGCACAGCTTACCGCTTCCCTGCCTCAGGAGGCACATACGAATATTCCACTTGCGCAATTCCAGGACGGCATGACTCTAATTCTTACTGAGGATAACTGCAGTGTTTGCTACGCAGTGCTCAAGGAAATCCTGCATCAGCCTGCATGAATGATTCTCCCCAGCAGAAATGGCAACAAAACCCAAGATGCTGACTAAATAGTATTACAAATTATGTCCTTGAGGTCAACTCCTGTACAGAGAATGCAGGACAGCAGTCAAACTTCCCGGGCATCTTTTTTCCTGGAGGGCCTGGAGAAGTTAGTAAAAGCACAGCCATGTGAGCTGCAGTGTACTTTTAGCATGAATGAGACACAGAATGGATTAATTTGGAGAAACATCAGCTCTGCTGGAAGCTGACAGATTCCTTAATGCATCAGATTTGCGATTGCTTATCGCATGACTGACTTTTTTTTCCACTTTGTTCCTTATTTATAAAGAGGTTCTACAGTAGCTAAAGTTGGCAGATTTGACACAGATACAGGCCTTTCCATTAATTTTTTCCCAATCCCCTCTCCTCCCACTCTATGCCAAGATTGCAGCTCTATCTGTCAGGTCTCTCCAGGTATAAACTTATTCTTCAGGTAATGCCTGCCATTCAGTGAGCCTCAATGCAGGATTTCTAGTGTGATTCCAGTTACCCAGTTCCATTTCTCCACTGAAAACTGCAAATAATGTACTTGATTAGATCTGAGCGAAGTCTACTTCAGTAAACCCTGCAGATCCATGTATTCCGCACTGCCCTCTCTTCTGAGCAGCTTGCTCTTTCCAAGAGATACAAATTCTGATCTTTACGTTCAGGATTACAGCCAATGGACAACCAAAGCCTCAAGTACAAAAGCATCACCTTTGCAAAGGTGATGCACCATCTAGATACTACTTCAGCTGCAGAAGGCACCATCTGTTTGGTTTGCTCTGTAACACAGTTCTGTAGAAGCCACCTCAGCAAAGACTACCCTGGGAAAGGGATTAAGCCACTGCAATGTTTCCCCTCTCCACGTAAGCTGTGTGTTCCCTCTTGTTAAACCAGCTAATCGCATTGGCAGGGTAGTCTGGCAGGGCTTGGTTCAGCTCTGCACCACTGCGAGCCACGGCACCCCACCTGAAAACAGCACGCTTCGCCGCGGGCAGCACCTGCAGCAGCAGACGGGAGAGGCTCTGTGCAGCTACACCAGGCCGCCCTGCCTAAACTGTGTGACTGCGAGACTCTCCCATGGGTTGTGCCTCAGGACACATCTGTGTGACAAATTTTTTCTTCTGCTGCCATAAATAAAAGTTAAACTGCAGTTTACCACGTCAAATGAGTCACTCCATGGTTTATTATTGCTACTCAGGAAGCAGGCCTCAATTACCAGAGTGAAATAAATACTTCGACCACTCTAAACTGTGTCTCCGCGTGGGTCCTCAGCCAATTTTTCTTAGGTTGTAGTGCGCAGCCTGGTCCCAAAGCATCTACGACTACTCTTTCTGAGCGTGGTGGACTGGCAGAAGGAGGAAGGAACAGCATTAGCAGCAGGGATTGCAGATGCCTCTCCCGCCCCTGTATCCATGGAACTAAGCCACCCTGGCTGCTGTACTGCAAACTGGTTTGAACACTACTACCATCCCACAGGGAATTGCAATCTACAGTTTGGGGAACTTTGTTCTAGAGAATCCAGAGGGTGAACCTGTCCAATCCACAAGCATTACTTTGTGGACCACAAATCCCAAGCAGAGTTATGCACTGGATTAGGGACACCGTGCAGGAAGTGCTGCACTCTCACAGCTGCTATACAGCACCACTAAGCTAAATGCTCCTGGGAAAACACCACAAACTGGTGTGATGTAGGATGAAGCCTGAAACTTACGGCCTACGTTAACTCATCCTATTACTAATTTACAGAGAAAGGCAAAAGTTGAGTTTTTCATTAATAATCCTAACCAGAACTGTGCAGCAAAGATGGAAAAGCCAGCCAGTTCTACTAATTTTAGAACATTTTGGGATTTAGTGCTGCAGCTGATTTAGGGGGAGTAAAAAAAATACTTTTCCAACCACCAAATGAAAGAGGTAGATTCAGTTACACCTGGCCAGCTTTTCTTAAGATATTATTAACACAAATTGCTTTTATTTGGGTCTTTAAGATTACATTTGTCTCCTTAAGATTCATGCTTTTTAATACCTGTCCCATTCCTTGTCAGGATCGTTAATTCATTTTAAATGAAATGTAAACCCCAAGTTTTAATTAACTGAAGATATTAAGGTGCCTAAGTGACATTTTTACAGGAACACAGGTGTTAACTTATATAATATGGTAAAACTACAGCTCTGGTCTCTCCAATCATCTTGCCAACTTCAATAAGGCAGATTATTCTTCCTAACTTCTCAGCCTAACCTGATACATGCAATTGTTAGTCCCTGTTAAAGAGCTGTTCTACTCTTCCCCAGTCACAGCTGCATTTCACTGGTGTACAAAATGATTATGTTTGATGCATCACAGGGCTGCTACGGAGTTCAGACAGCATCATTGCAAGGAGTCTGGGGCTGAAGTGGTTTACTACAGTTATACACCACCTAGGAAACACGCTTTTGCAAAACAGCATATTTTTTCTTCCTGTCTACTGGTGGACAAACAGCACCTTACTATGCAGAAGAGGCAAATTATTAGATTTTCTGAGTTGCAGGAACAGCCCCATAAAATTACATAAAAGTTTCAGATGGATTTTCTACCTTCCCTCAAGTCAAAAGAACAGATTCTGGCTTTCTTTCACTCTGTTTTCCCTTCTATTTTCTGCAAGTCCATTTCCCTGCCCAGTGCACCAAGTACTCTGCCACCAAATGGCTACAGAACTAGTAGGAGAATAAAGCCATTGGTTGAAAGAGGAAATACATGGAATGGGAGAGTCTACTCTAGTGCAGTAACACATTTAGTTTTACTGGAGGCTCGTAATGTGAAGTTATGTCTCATCCATTTGAACAGAAAGTTACTGAAACTTAGAAAGACAATTATTCACAGACGATAGAAGACAGGGTCAGGGATCTCTCTGAAAACTAGTGCTTTTCTTGGTTTATGAAGCTGGGATAAGGAAACTCACATGTAAACTGTCCAGACGCAGTCAGAGCTTTGGGGAGACAGAGCCAGGGCCCAGTGCTGTGCTTTCAGCTTGCTTCAGCAAATGCCATGCTTCCTTTAAAAACGTCTTCCTGCTCCTCATAAAACATCAGTTTGGCAACAGAAAAGCTCCATACTGAAGTTTTATGAGACCTTTTTATTAACAGAATAATAATTCTTTCTGCCATTATTTAACCAGGCTGTCACTTGTAGGTTAGGATTCCCGTGAAAACCTACAAGAGGTGCAATTCCCTGGTTTCCAGGCCATGCTGCGATCCCAGCCTTTTACTGCACCTCCAACATGTGCAGAGTTGGTTATGCTGCGCTGATTATCACTTGCAGCATCCCTCACTGCCTTCCTTACTCATCCTGCTGTCACTTGTTACATGTGCAAATGAGCATATAACACAGTGAAAGAAATAGTATGTATTTATATACTCTTCACTTAAATGCCACAAACTGTCCCTTCGCAGGTGGTATGCAACTTCCTACTGATTTGCACCCTCTACCCCGGTCCCCCATTTCAACCTGTCCCTGTTCCCCCGCTCCGCCAGCCCTCCGGGAGACCTCGTGACAGGACTGCTGCCACATTCCCATGTGTTGTTCCCACCACACATGTGCTCGCCCTCCATCTCTGCTTGTCCCCATCCAGCCTTGACTCTGCCAGCTGCTTTTAGGAAACTTGCAGAAACTTAATTTTATCTCAGGGACTTCTAACAACACACTGTCAAAAATTGTTTTAAATCAGCCAATATTTTCAAAAGTGCTCAAGGTGTAAAAAGCCCAACTACATAATCCCCATTTCTTTAGGGAAACAAGTTAAAAAAGCAGGAATATTATTAGAACATTTTCATCCAAAGGCAAAAGGAACAAGTCCCTCCATGGGTTTTAGACAAACAAAAAACCCCCCATCCCACACCAAAAGTAAACAAATTAAAATTTCTACATAGCTTTGACAATACAGTAGTTGCTGTTAAAATAGCATTGCACACAAAACTGATAAATAAGCATATTTCAGGGGCTGGATCAGAGACAGATGTCCTGCTCATTGGAAATATTCCTTCGCTAGCTAGAAACTTTGTTTTGTTACTATAGTTACCCTCACTACAAGTGGCCCTGACTAAGGCATGAGGTATTTGTTATATAAAACCTCGACGCAACTGCAGCCTTAAACTTCAGAAAGTACCAGCTCTGTGCCCAGTCCCGCTTGCAAGTTCTATTCCAAGCCCAAACTCAAAATGCTTTCACGCCGATCAGGGCATAACTCTTCAGCAACAGTCGAATGGCACTACTGAAGTGCTGAAAACATCGTCAGCATTGCTCATGATATACACTAAAACCGTGAAGGAATGTAGATGGACTGTGCGCTGAGCCAGACGAGCAGCGACTTCCTCCCCAGACAACTGCGCTGTTCGCAGTGGCTGTCACGTGTAAGAGAAACTGGCAGTAGAGTTTAACAAAGTATGCTGAGAGGCCGTTGAATCTGATGGAAAAACACACTTGCAGCCAGTTAGAAGAGCATCAAGGAGAAAACACATATCCTGCAGCACCACAATTTTTTGTTTTGTTACATTTTTATCAGCTTAATTTATTAAAGTTTTACATCGGTAAGAAAAAAAAAAAATCCTCTCTTCCTTGGCCTTTAATGTCTTTTGGTTTCACAGAATTTCCCTCTTCTTGTTCTGTGGGATATTTTCAGCCAGACCAACTGCTATAATGCGTAATCTTGGAAAAGTGGCTTACAAGGTCCCCAGTGAAAACAAGGAGATGACAGGACCTCACTTTTTAAGGTAGTCATCTGACGCTGCTACTCCAGTACTATGTGCCAGTCCCATTCAGGCCATCTGTACCCTTCTCAGCTGTATTTTTTCCCCTACTTGGGTAGGGTAAAACAATGTGGCTTTCCATCTCTTCAGCTTGAAGTATAGTCACTAAGATTTTTCATAAAGAGCCAGCAGCCCAAACAGACCCCGCTCGCAATCGAAGATAAGCACTTACAAGTGCCAAGGTCAGAAGATACGAGAGTGTTGTTTGTGCACTTGTTTTCCTGCAGCAGGCATCACTCAACGCTAGGGCCAAGCCAATGACTAGGGATTTTTTCTACTACAGTGCTGATACAGGGCTAATTAGTTAACTTCTGACATGGCAGATGCAGCCATTTATGCTACACAGCTTAAGCTTTAAGCAATTTGACTGCTACAGAGGACTGGAAGGGTCTCTCTCTCTTTCCTTTCCCTCCCTCCCTCAGTGCTGACACCCAGTACTATTCTTAGCATGCAGAAATCAGCGGTGTTAATTTCGGAGTTCACACATCAGAGGAAGCATTTAGAATTTATTCATTCATTTGTGAGAACCTGTATATGGCTTTGTCCTTAATGACAGAGCAACACTTTTTTTTTTTTTAGCTGTGACATTATTAGCAACCAGTCTTACAGCTTATTACAGCCTCATAAATGCTGAAGAGCAAGTTTGCCCCTACCCTGTAAGAAACATGATTTCCTCAAGGCGCTGTTTGGATACAGAATTGCTTCATCGGTTCCTTTCTGTAATAACAGTACTCGCAGTGACACCTAAACCCACGATTTCTGTCTCTCCCACGTATTGCAGCTAATCCCAGACTAATGGCCTAGGCTATGTAGGCAAATAACGAGTACCTGCTGGAATACATAATTTGAGGGCTGCTTCTAGCGTTTTGTGGCACTGAAACTTCCCACTGTACTGTTGCTTCTACTGTGTTAAAGAAAAAAATACATTACTGTTCAGCTAGGATATTGCTTACATCCAGAATTCCCAGATTCAGGGAGCATATTGCTATACCTTGTAAAATGAGACATTGGCTCTACCATGTGCAGAGGCCCATTGGACGAGATCAGAAGTGGATATTGCCATATCTAGCACACAGTTTTTGCATCAGAAGTTTGCAGGAGATCTAGGTGGAGAAACGAGCAAAGTCTGAATTAATATCTGATGCACATCTGATAAAAAAATATTGCAAGGATTAGGTATGTTCTCAGCTGGGAAGGCATCTGAAGAAGTTATTTCATTCTTTCAAGACCAGTTTGACCTCTAGAACATCAAAGAATCTGTACTGGAATTCTCTACATGCTTTCCAATGTTACTATCACAGCTAATGAGCTGAATAAAATACACCTGCAGCCGCTTATTTAGATACTGTCCTTCACAATATCATCACAGAGCTTCAGAAATTGAACATGCATTTGTTTCTACAACCCCCACATAACTGGAAGGGTAAGTTTTAAGTCAAGCTCACTTTGCTCTCTCCTTACATATCAGCCAATCCTTTTTAAACCAACAAAGGTTTGATTCAAGTGCAATCTACCTCTGCAAGATTTAAAAAATAAATAAATTAAGAAGTGTAATGGGGCTCTGCTCAGAAGAAGTCTTATAGGTGGGGCAAAGTATGGCTAACCAAAACTAAGAAATGCACACTGTCTCGGGCGGCACAGGGAGAAAAGTAGTAACATCAAAGACCATAGGTTTTCAGATGACAGTGTTCCTGCCCTGCAAAACTACCGATAGTGCACAGCATACACACTTGGATATCATTAGCCTGCAGGATCTCACTTCCTCTTCCCCACAGACATTTTGCACAGGACTACACCTCTGCTATGCAAACCCTTGGCATTTGCAGGTGTCCAGGGAAGCAGCCAAGAAAGAAGCAACATAATCCCAGAGTTGCTGGCAAAGCAGGCTTCAACTCCTATTATATTTGAAAATCATCTGGTGTGAAGGCTCCAGAGAGTGCAAACATACTGAAACTTTTTTCTTCTTCTTTTAAAGTGGACTTGAAAAATAAATCCTTTTTCCAGTTGGCCTTTCCAAACCGACAGTGTGCAGCCTTTTCATTAAAACACGACAGTTTATACACCTGGCAACAAAGGAAACTCCAAGCATTTCTATCTGCTTTATCACGAGAGCAATCAACAAGAAAATGTACCATCCAGTCCAGTTTCAGAAGAATCTTTTTGACTGCCAGGTAATTTAGTGTATGTATGCTGACTCCTACATGCAACTGTATAAGAAAAAGCATTAATTCACACAAGCACTGCGGACAGAAAAAGTCCCTCCAAAAAAACCCTCTCAATACTACCGTGTACAGCTCTGAAGCGTTTCTACAGAGCAGCACTACAGCACTAGCTCAGAGAAGCAGAGGAAGTCTCGGCACTCTGCCTCTCAGGAGCTATTCCTTCTGGAGGCGTAGGAAGGAAACAGATTAAAGCAACCCCAGGTCGGTTAAACAGCCCCTCCGAGTGAGATCAGCACAGCTGGCTGGCAGTGGCATGAGCCAGCCCAAGTGAACACTGGCCCCATGCTGCTTACCAGTGGTTTCCCAGGGTGCAGGTTACTGGTAGATTTGTTTTGGTTTAACCCATCTAAGCCTTCGGGTCTGCTCTGTGCATTAGCATGTGCTTGTTTTGTGCAGGCCAGGAGAATCTGACCCTTTCACTCTCGGAGTCTGTCCGCTACCACCAATGCTCTTCCCGCCTTGCTGGCAGCACTACAGGCTGATACGCTCAGGCCAGTCCCTGCCTAGCTGCAGAGCTGCTGCGCGGGTCAAGGCAGCCCACAGGCTCTGCAAGGCTCCAACATGGGCAGCTCACCCACGCAGACCCACGTCCCTGTGGAGATCGGCAGCAGCAGCCCAAGGAGCTGGGCTGAAGCCGGCCCAGCCACGTCCCTACAAGGAGCAGCCCGGGCAGGGTGGACATACCCTTTGCGACTGGCGCTCCCCCATACGCACCAGCTGTTTCTTGCTCCCGGCGAGGACCATCTAGCAGCCAGCGTTTATCAGGTCTGCGTCTGTATCTGACAGGGAGCACCAGCCCTCCTGGAGTAGGCAGATGCCGCACGCTCCTCTCCTAAAGTGCCATTTTTGCAACTCTGCGTCACAGTGGCCTCTGCAAGCACTTCTGCTGCAAAGGTCGGGGAGGGCTGGAGCAGGCTCTAAAAGATGACCCTCATGCCTGAACTGTTCACGTTATGTTGTTCCTACTGTACTATACTGCATGCTTAAACATTACTGAAATTTAAGCCAAGTGAAATACTTTTTTCTTTCCTTTTCCCCCCAGCACAGCGAATTTTTGAAGAATCAGACCAAATGACTGGTGGTGAAACTCTTGGGGCAGGAGGCATGGCTTCCTCCTCCCCTCAGTAGCACAGCTCCTAGCAGCTCCCTGGCACAGACTACAGTGGCATCCTACATTCTCACCTGGCTTCTGAGCCCCACGGTGCTGCATACTTCACCAATAACGGATAGACACCAACCTTATTCTGAGAAAATACAAGAAAAGCTACAGGACCATCTGAAGTCATCGCAAGTCCTCAGAGAGAGGATGCAACTGGCCAGATTCCAGGAGAAAGAAAACCAAAAGATGTCCAGGAGTCTCCTTCACTACGGATTTCTACATCATACTTACGTAGTTTTGGGTTGAATTTTCTGTCAATGTAGGTAGGAAGAACTCTGCTAATGGCTGTGAAACTTGATTAGACCATTTAGCTCTCCATTCCCATCTTCACCCTTCCTCCTAAAATACAGCCTGATGACAAACATACTGCTGAACTAGAATACATAAAAGAAACCTTCAAGCCAAGGTAAAAATGAATAAAGGAAGGAGTAACATGATTCATATTGTCTGGTTTGGGCTGTAAAAATGTTAGCATATTGAGAAATATGTCTGGCCGTTTTTATAGACGTGTTGATAATGCAGAACTATGTTACAGACTCTCAATTATAACATCTCCATTCATCTCCTTCCTTTACTAACACAGACTAAAACATTAAGTAACATGAATACTGACTAATATCAAATAGTACAACTGTGCCTGCTTACATACTTGGTTCTGCAACGTTAGTGACAATGGCAACAGAAGTAAACTTGCCATCTAAGATGCAATTACCACCAGTGTTTCTGAGACCATGAAGAGCAAAGACTTTTCCTGTTTTCAGAAGGTAAAAACCACATTCAGGCTGAAAAATTGCCATACTCTGTTTCTGTTCCCTGGTGAGTTCTTCAGAAAGTTTGAATACATCTAACTCCTTCTTCTTTTTGAAGAATAATAGAAAGATAAACATTTTGTCCTCTTCTCATCAGATAAATGAAGACTCCTAGGACCTTAGAGTAGAAGATACTTAAGTCTGAAATTCCCAGCTGGAGATTAAAAAAGCCAACCCTTTCACTGAGTGATCAGAGAATTATATTCATCTGAGAGACAACACGGCTTGGCCACACTGCAAACTCCTTGAAAAAAGTAATTTAGTGCACTGAAAAACAATCTGCAAAGCATAACATCCATGCCTCTGTATTTCAGGACCTGTGTTTTCCAGAAATGATACCAACAGTAATTTTCAGTGAATTCTAATAAAGCTAATATTCTTCATTCTAAAAAATAAATGCTCAATCAAAAAAAAAAAGGGGCTCTTGATCATCTTTGCATCTGAGACTTTTTAAAGGTCTCAAAATCCAAGAATGCCTCTTAAGAAAAAAAATAAGCCAAAACCATAAATATCTTCCTCTACTCCTCTGGTGGTCAGCTCCTGAGAGCCTCAGAAAACAATTTCAGATTACTGTATCTGTATGTTTGTCAGGAAGCTTTCCACAGCCTTCACACTAGATGCACAGAGAAGAAAAATAGCCAAGCAGGGCGTTTGTTTCCTCCTTTATCCATATAATGAAAGAGCCTTGAAGGAGTTCAGTTCAGGAAGGTTCTAATCATGTTGTCCCGCAGAACTGATGTCTAAAGCTGTTAATAAATGGTAGCACCCTATGCAGCCCCACTATATACGCATGTAGCCCCACAGCAGGAAGGGAAAGTTTAGAGCTGGGCTTCCCACACCAACACCATCTTCCCCCCTCTGGTTCTGCTTTTTATTTCCAGGCAGCAAGCATGCCTCAGGTTCTCCTGATCTCCATGACCCAGGTCTACTTTTGGAGTTCACAAAACCACCTGATGGAAACACAGGCATTTCAATCACCAATTCCCTCCTCACCTTGGATAACCCCTACATGCACATACTATGGCTGAACTCCAGCCTGTGGAGTTCCTAGTGGCAACCTGACTCTTCTGCCCAGATAATATACACAAGCTATTTTTCACTATTATTCTGGCATTCAATGTAGACAGCCAGGGCTCCAAAACACTTCCTTTGAATATAAAGCCGAACACCCTGCAGCAGTTCAAAAGAAAATGGCACTTAGCAGGCAGAAGTGTGTTGGGGGGACTAACTGTCATGGTTTAACCCCAGCTGGCAGCAAAGCACCACACAGCCACTCACTCACTCCCCCTACAGTTGGATGGGGCAGAGAGTCAGAAGGGTAAAAGTGAGAAAACTCATGGGTTGAGATAAAGACAGTTCAGTAGGTAAAGCAAAAGCCATGCATGCAAACAAAGCAAAATAAGGAATTCATCCACCACTTCCCATGGGCAAGTAGGTGTTCAGCCATCTCCAGGAAAGCAGGGCTCCATCATGTGTAACAGTTACTTGGGAAGACAAACACCATCACTCCAAACATCCTCCCTTCTCTCTTCCCCCAGCTTTATATGCCGAGCATGATGTCGTATGGTCTGGAATATCCCCTTGATCAGTTCCGGTCAGCTGTCCTGGCTGTGTCCCTTCCCAACTGCTTATGTACCCCCAGCCCACTTGCTAGTGGGGTGGGGTGAGAAGCAGAAAAGGCCATGGCTCTGTGTAAGCACTGCTCAGCAACAAGAAAAACATCCCTGTGTTATCAACACTGCTTTCAGCACAGATCAAACCCATAGCCCCACAATTCACTACTGTGAAGAAAATGAACTCTCTCCCAGCCAAAGCCAGCACACTCACCAATATGGCAGATATATGTAATGCACTTGAGAGGCAGCAGGAACCAAAAAGCATCCATTTTTCCATCCAGGTGAGAAAGTACTGGCAAGAAGTTAGTTGAGTAAGATAAATGCAAGTAGAGGAATACAAAACTGACATTTTGCTGTTTCTAAAAGAAGCTCTGCTGAACAGTCAGATTTTATTCTGTTAAGACCTGATCCATCGAAGAAACAAAATTGAAATATCAACAAGTAACTTAGCCAGTTATTACTGCCACAAAGTGGTTTGCAGGTTTCATGTTCCTCTGGCTTACCAGTAGTCGCTAAGCCTTAAATGTCATGTCAAAAACAAGCTAGCAGCCCCAGCAAACACACAGCAGGAA